>NC_054477.1:128045649-128211053 GCF_017639515.1 Carcharodon carcharias
CAACCTACTTACAAGCTGGCTCAGCGTACAAACCAATTGATGTAGGAGAAGCCACTTACAGCAAGCTGCATTGGGATCCCCAGTTGTCTCATGTAGGAAACCAATTTTCCAGGCAATAGTGTTATCACAGTAAAATCTCAGAATACCTGCAATCTTTCTTTAAATTATTTTCCCCAGTGAAACGCTAACCTTTGATTTTGTTGCTAGTGATATCTATATCCCATGAATGAATTTATAAAAAACAGGGTGAAAGTTGATTAAACTAAAAGACATGTATGGAACTTGCTGAAGTGCCCTTTCAATTTAATAATACTGTGGGATCCATAAAGCAAAACCAGCATTTATTGCCCATCCCTAGTTGCTGTTGAGAAGGTGGTAGTGAGCTGACTTCTTGAACCACTGCAATTCATGTGGTGTAGGTACATCCACAATGCCGTTAGGAAGGGAGTTCCAGGATTTTAACCCAGCGACAGTGAAAGAACTGTGATATATTTCCAAGTCAGGATGGTGAGTGACTTGGAGGGGAACTTACAGGTGGTGGTGTTCCCATCTATCTGCTGCCCTTGTCCTTCTAGGTGGTAGTGGGTTTGGAAGGTACTATCTAAGGAGCCTTGGTGAATTCCTGCAGTGCATCTTGTAGTTGGTACACACTGCTGCTACTGTGCATCGGTGATGGAAGGAGTGAATGCTTGTGGATGTGGTGTCAAACAAGTGGGCTGCTTTGTCCTAGACAGTGTTCAGCTTCTTGAGTGTTGTGGGAGCTACACTCATCCAGGCAAGTGGGGAGTATTCCATTACACTCCTGACTTGTGCCTTGTAAATGGTGGATAGGCTTTGGGGAGTCAGGAGGTGAGTTATTCATCGCACAATTCCTAGCCTCTAACCTGCTCTTGTATCCACAGTATTTATATGGCTAGTCCAGTTCAGTTTCTGGTCAATGGTAACCCCAAGATGTTGATAGTGGGGGATTCAGTGATGGTAATGCCATTGAACATCAAGGTGCAATGGTTGGATTCTCTCTTGTTGCAAATGGTCATAGCTTGGCACTTGTGTGGCGTGAATATTATTTGCCACTTGTCAGCCCAAGCCTGGATATTGTCCAGGTCTTGCTGCATTTGAACACAGACTGCTTCAGTATCTGAGGATCACAAATGGTGAACAATGATGACTGCACAATGAACGTCCTCACTTCTGACCTTATGATGGAAGGAAGGTCACGGATGAAGCAGCTGAAGATGGTTGAGCCAAGGACACTACCCTGAAGAACTCCGGCAGTGATGTCCTGGAGCTGAGATGACTGACCTCCAACAACCACAGCTATCTTCCTTTGTGCTAGGTATGGCTCCAACCAGCGGAGTTTTCCCCGATTCCCATTGACTCCAGTTTTGCTAGGGCTTCTTGATGCCACACTCTTATTGGCAAGTAAAATCAAGGAAACCCAAAGTTATTTTGTAAATACATAAGGAACAAGAAAATAACTAAGGAAACAGAAGGGCCTGCTAGAAGCCAAAAGGTGGGATGAGGCGGAAGACATGGGCATGATCCTTAATGAATATTTTGTATTTGCCTTCACAAAGGAGGGGGATGATGCAGAAATTCTGGTTAATGAGGAGGAATGTGAAATACTGAATGGGATAAATGTTATGGATAAATGGAGGAAAACTCAGTTATTAACTGAAAGAATTAGGCCATAACATTTCATATTCTAAACAAAATCTTTCGATGTACAAGAATTAAACAAAGCAAGAACTATGATTTTCCATGCCTGCTAGCATCTGGTGTGTTTGGTGGAGTGAGTGGACAATAAGGCGAGAAGGTCAAAAATCAGTTTCATGGCGTTGTGAAACCAGTTTGCGTCGTCCGCTCCACCCGCCAATGGTGGGCCATGTTCCCCGCCATCAGATATTGGGAGCCTCTTTGTAATACATCAGCATATCACTACAAGTCCAGTCCACCGGACTGTCCACCCACATCGGTGGGAAAACACGCCACGTGTTTCACAACAGCATACATAAGGCGTGTATTTGATGGGCAGCACTTCACTCGGGACTTCAAGATTTGTTTGCTTACCTTGCTTCGGTTAGCACTCGCAGTCATCAGCTCCAGGCTTCACAGGCAGTACCACATCACTTTCAGTGGGGCCCACAGTTAGGTCTCTACCTACCAGATCAGCCATATGTGAATGGCTTCTCAGTGGCTGCATGGCAAGGTCTTGCTTGGGGAAAGGGCAGAAGTGACCTCAGGCAAGGGAAGAAGCTGCAGAACGAGACCTGTCCTGGGGAAGGAGAGTACCCCAGGGTGTATGTGGAGGCACATGTTGATCAGTGCAAGTGGCCTCAAGATGGTGAGGGCTGAGGAGGCAGTCTCCAGAGGAGATGAGGCCAGATGGATATGTGGTATATGGGTATGTGTGTGAGAATGGGTGGTGATATCCCTGGAACTGGCAATGAGTGAGGTGACAGTGAATGTGTGATGGGCTTGAGTGCGTGAATTTAGAGTGATGAAATGTTGCCTTACCCTAGTTGCACGGATGAGATCATTCATCCTCTATCTGAATTGCGTTGCCAACCTCTTCTATGCAACATTGGCATTGATCACCGCTGCCATCACCTACCAAGTCAGAGTGGTAATGTAGCTGCCCCTCCTGTGGCCAGAGTGAGGGTAGGAGACATCACAGAGGGCCTCCATGGCGTCCAAAAGGCGCTCAAGGGCTACAGTCTTCTTGCCTTTCGGGGCCATGTCTTCTTTGCTGCGGTCCTGGGCTGGAATCACTGAGCACATCTGTACTTTAAATGTGGCGCCTGGTGTGATGAAGCAACAAGGTGATGCGTGGTGGGTGAATGATAGCCCACCCGCCATGGAAACGGCATGTTTCACGGGAATATATAAGTAATGTGGTGGGTTTGGGGTGATAGTGCAAATCTGGGATGATTCCACCCTATATTTCATAAACCCTTATCCCTTCAGCTCAAAATTCCCAACAGGTCACTCCCAGTTCTATTTATCTTTCCATCGAAGAGTTCCCCTATACTTTCCAGGATCTTGAGAGGAATTCCGATTCTCCTGTGACCAAACCAAAGTGTGCTACGGTTCTTATGAATTCATGTTGATACTCCTCAATGTTCTTGCTATTCTCCAAAGTACAAGATTTCTTAGGGTCCCTCCACTAGTATTCAGCCAGGTAGCCTGTGGATACCCAAATTCAAGCATGGGCTTCACTGCTTTCTTGCTCGGTGACTTCAAAAATCAGAAAACACCCTTGTTTCTGACAGCCCTTTGCTATTGGTCTCAGTGGCATCTCACTGCTGGTAGCTTTTTCTCTCTCTCTATGCTTGTGTTTCCAAGAAAAAAAACCCACAGTTAAACCCAACACGAAAAAAAGTACCACCCATGCAGCCTATCCCCATGGCAATGTGACACCCCTGAGATGCCCCAGATAGATTTAAACCAATCATCCACAATTTCTAAGCCTGTCCTTTGATCTGAATAGTATATGGTTACTACTTCCCCTGTTTACCAGTTGCTTTTCAACCTTTCTTTGATCTGGGGAATTACAAGAACAATTTACAATTCTAAGACAGAATAATTCTCCTCAGACTTACTATCTTCAGGTCCCTAGCCATTTTATGGCTCTCACCCTTCTAAGCCTGACCTTGTAAGTACACGAAAGGACCTTAGGCGTAGGTGATCTGGCAACTTCTCAATTCCAGAGTTTTGATTATTTGCAAATTTATTTTCACCCAAGTTAAAAGTTATATTTCTACAACGTATGAATCATGAAAGTAAATATTTTCACAACATAAAAATGGCTATGAGAGAGAAGATATTAAGGGAATTAGCATATTTGAAAGTAGACAAATTGTCAGACGGAGCACATGCCCCCTAACAGTACCCACATGGTAGGATAGAGTATAAAAGGAAGAAATAATGGGAGCTTGCCAAAAAGGTACGGTGATAATCATGGGGAATTTTAATCTACATATAGACTGGAAAAATCAAATGGGCAAAGGTAGCCTAGATGAGGAGTTCATAGAATATTCTCGGGATAGTTTTTAGAACTGCATGTTCTGGAGCCAACCAGGCTATACTAGACTTGATATTTGTGTAATGAGATAGGATTAATGACTCATGGAGAAGGTGCCCTGGGGAGCAGCAATCATAATATGATTGAATTTTACATTCAGTTTCAAGGAGAGAAGAGTGGGTCCAAGACTAGTATTTTAAACTTATTTAAGGGCAATTAAGAGGGCAGAGCTAGCTAAAGTGAACTGGCAAATTAGATTCAGGGATAGGTCAACAGAGATGCAGTAGCAGACATTTAAAGGGATATTTCTTAATACAAAGAAAAGTTACATTGCGAGAAAGAAAAGTTCCAAGGGAGGGCCCACCATCTGTTATAGTTTCAAACTTAAAAAAAAACATACAATTACTCTAAGATGGGTGGCAGGTCAGAAGATTGGACAGAATACAGTTTAAAAAACAAAGAAAGACTAGAAGATTAATAAGGGGGGGAAAATATAAAATACAAGAGGAAGCTAGCTAGAAATATAAAAACAGATAGTAAGAGTTTCTATAGATATTTAAATGAGAAAAAGTTAACAAAGTGAATATTGGTCCTACAGAAAGTGAGTCTGAGGAATTAATAATGGAAAATATGGAGATGGCAGATGAATTGAACAGGTATTTTGCATTGGTCTTCATGCATACAGGTAACATCCCAGAAATAGCTGTAAATCAGGAAATGGAAAGAAGGGAGTTACTCAAGAAAATTACAATCACCAGGAAAGTGGTGCTGAACAAATAGTTGGACCTGCAGGTTGACAAGTCCCTGGGTCCTAATGGACTTCATCCTACAGTCTTAAAAGAAATGACTAGTGAGATAGTTAATGTGTTGGTTTTAATTTTCCAAAGTTCCCTAGATTCTGGGAAGGTTCCATTAGACTGAAAAATAGTGAACGTAACTCCTTTCTTCAAAAAGGAGGGAAAGGGAAAGCACAGTCAGTTAGCTTAACATCTGTCATAGGGAAAATGTTAAAAGCTCTTATTAAAGACATTATAGCAGAGCACTTAGATAAATTCAAGGTAATCAGGCAGAGTAAACATGGTTTTGAGACCAATTTATTGGAGTTCTTTGAAGATGTAACATGTGCTGTGGATAAAAGGAAACCGGTGGATGTACTATACCTTGATTTCCAGAATGCATTTGATCAGGTTCCACATCAAGAGTTATTGTGGAAAATAGAAGTTCATGGTGTAGGGGGTTACATATTGGCATGGATAGAAGCTTGGCTAGCTGACAGGAATTACGTGGGCCATTTTCTGGTTGGAAAGATGTAATGAGTGATGTGCCACAGGGATCAGTGCTGGGGTCTCAACTTTTTACAATTTATATAAAACGACTTGGAAGAAGGGACTGAAGATATGGTTGCTAAATTTGCTGATGATACAAAGATAGGTAGGAAAGTAGCAAAGAGGACATAAGGAGGCTACATAGGGTTTTAGATAGGTTAAGTGAGTGGGCAAAGATCTGGCAGATGGAGTATAATGTGGGAAAATGTGAAATTGTCCATTTTGGAAGGGAGAATAAAAAAAGCAACAAGTTATCTAAATGGTGAGAGATTGCGGAGTTCTGAGATGCAGAGGGATCTGGGTGTCCTAATGCATGAACTTGCAAAAAGCGAGTAAAGAGGTACAGCGAGTAATTAGGAAAGCTAATAGAATGTTATTGTTTATTGCAAGGGGAATTGAATACAAAAATAGAGAGGTCATGCTTCAATTATACAGGACATTGGTGAGACCACATCTGGAGTACTGTGTACAGTATTGGTCTCCTTATTTAAGGAAGGATGTAAATGTGTTGGAAGCAGTTCAGAGAAGGTTTACTAGACTAATACCTGGAACGGGAGGGTTGTCTTATGAGGAAAGGTTGGGCAGGCTAGGCTTGTATCCGCTGGAGTTTAGAAGAGTAAGAGGCGACTTGACTGAAACATAAGATCCTGAAGAGTCTTGATAGGGTGGATGTAGAAAGGATGCTGCCTCTTGTGGGAAAATCTAGAACTAGGGGTCACTGTTTAAAAATAAGGGGTCGCCCATTTAAGATAGAGATGAGGACAAAATTCTCTCGCTGAGGGTTGTGAGTCTTTGGAACTCTCTTCCTCAAAAGGCGGTGGAAGCAGAATCTTTGAATATTTTTGAGGCAGTGCTAGATTGATTCTTGATAAGCAAGGGGGTGAAAGGTTATCAGGGGTAGATGGGAATTTGGAGCTGAGGTTACAATCAGATCTGCCACGATCTTATTGAACTGTGGAGCAGGCTCAAGGGGCCAAGTGCCCTACTCCTGTTCCTAATTCATTTGTACTTGGATTAAATATAACCCAGGTTGTTAAAATAAGCAAAGAAGGAAATTGCATCTATCATTTTCTAATCCGCTCTGGCTGCAGGTCTGCTGCCTGAGGACTGTTAGCCATGTACCATTGTTTAAGGGAGAAAGGGATAGGCCAAGTAGTTACAGGTCAGCCAGCCTGACCTCGGTGGTGGTCAAATTAGTGCAGAAAAAGTTCTGAGGAACAGTATAAATTGTCATCTGGTAAGGCATGGATAGCAAACAATGCAAGGGACTACACAATAAATGGTGCAACACACAGAATTGTATATGAACAGAGGGACCATGCATACCCACAAATCCTTGAAGGTAGCAGGACAGGTGGATAAGGTGGTTAAAGAAGGCATACAGAATACTTTGATAAAAGCAAAATACTTCAGTTGCTGGAAATCTGAAACAAAAGGAAAAATAAAAATAGCTGGAAAAACTCAGCAGGTGTGACAGGATCTGCGGAGAGGAATACAGTTTTGATGAAGAGTCATACGGACTCGAAACGTTAACTGTATTCCTCTCCACAGATGCTGTCAAACCGGCTGAGTTTTTCCAGGTATTTTTATTTTTGATACAGAATACTTTCCTTTACTGGCTGGAAGCGGGAAGGTTTTTCTAGTATGGAATAAAATGCTAGTTAGGCAACACACCACATTACAGGAAGAATGTGATCGCACTAGAGGATGCAGAAGAGATTTACATGGGTATTGCCAGAAATTGAGAAATTTAGCTATGAGGAACAATTGGATATGCTGGGGTTGTTTTCTGGAACAGAGGAGGCCAAGGGGAGATTTAATCGAGGTGGGAAATTATGAAGTTCTTCCTAACAAATTTCCTGAGGTCCCTGTTTTCCTTAGCAGAGAGGTCAATAACCTTGGGGCATAGATATTAAAGTAACTTGAAGAAGGATTAGAGCGCAGTTGAGGATAAGTTTTTTCACCCAGAGGGTGGTGGGCTCTGGAACTCAAAACCTGAAATAACGGTAGAGCTGGAAAATCTCACTGCATTTAAAAAATACTTAGATCTAAGTGTCATAACCTACAGGGTTACAGACCAAGAGTTCCAAATTCCCCCTTTCTGTGCCTTGAATTTTCTGTTTCTATATATGTTACTCGCCACTTATCACCCAAATCTTGCTGCATGAGAACAGGGGCTGCTTCATTATCCGAGGAATTCCAAACAGAACTAAACATTGATGATCGCAGACACTTCTGATCTTAAGTTTAATGGAAGGTAAAGCAGCTGAATTTGGTTGGGCCTAGGGCCCTACCATGAGGAATTCCTGCAGCAATGTCCAAGGACGGTGATGATTAGCCACCATCTTCCCTTGTGCTAGGTCTGAATCTCACCATGGGAGAACTTCCCCACTTAGTCCACACTCCACCCCGCTGGTTCTCATTTACTTCAATTTTACTAGGGCCTCTAGATATCACACTTGGAAATATTATCTTGATATCAAAGGTGATCACTCTCATCTTAGCTCTGGAATTCAGCATGTTTGGACCAAAGCTGAAACGAGGTCTGGAGCCAAGTGGTCCTGGCAAAACCCAAACTGAGCATTGGTGAGCAGGCTATTGGTGAGTAAACACCACTTGACATAATGTTGATGACATCTTTCATCAGTTGCCTGAAAATAGATTGACAATGCAGTAATTGGTTAGATTTGACTTGCTCTGATTCTAGAGAACAGGACATACCTTGGCAATTTTCCACCTTGTCAGGTAGATGCCAGTGTTGTAGTTGTAATGAAACATCTTGGCTAGGGACACAGCTAGTTCTGCAGCTTCAGTCATAGGCTGCTGGAGCACATAGTCTTTGCTGTATCCAGTGTGCTTAGCTGCTTTTTAATATGTTGTGAACTGAATTGATTTGGTTGAAAACTGACTTCTGTGATGGTGGGGACCTCAGGAGGAGGTTGAGATGGATCATCCACTCAGTGAATTGAAGATGATTGCAAACACTTCATCCTTGTCTTTTGCACTGACAAGTTGGGGTCTGCCATCATTGATAATGGAGATGTTCACGCAGCCTCCTCCTTCTGCCCCAGAGTGTCCTTAGTCTGAAGGTAGACCTCTTGTGGAATCGAAGTCCTATGCAATGGACACTCCTAATACCCTTGTGGAGAGCTGCCTCTTCATGTTTGATAAATTTGCTAGAATTCTTTGAGGATGTAACAAGCAGAGTTGATAAAGGGGAACTAGTAGACGTAGTGCATTTGGATTTCCAGAAGGCATTCAGTAAGGTGATACATAAAAGGTTATTGCACAAGATAAGATTATTATATTATGTTATAGTATTGTATTATATTAGAATATTATAGTATAATATTATAGGATTATATTATAGTATTGGGAGGAATGTATTAGTATGGATTGAGGATTGGTTAACACACCGAAGACAGAGTTGGGATTAATGGGTCTTTTTCAGGTAACTAGTGCAGTGCTATAAGGATCAGTTCTAGGACCTCAATTATTTACTATCTATATTAATGACTTGGAGGAGGGGGCAGAGTGTAATGTATCCAAATTTGCTGACGATACAAAAATAGGTGGGAAGGCATGTTGTGTTGAGGGCATAAGGAATATGTAAGGGGATAGAGATAGGTTGAGTGAGTGGACAAAAACTTGGCAGATGGAGTTTGATGTAGGAAAGCATGACGTCATGCACTTTGGTAGGAAGAATCAAAAGGCAGACTATTATTTAAATGGAGAGAGACTCCAAAAAAGTGGAGAGATCTGGATGTTCTTGTTCATGAAACACAAAAAGTTAGCATGCAGGTGCAACAAGTAATTCAGGCGGAAAATGGAATTTTTGCTAGGGCGTTGGAGTTTAAAAATAGGGAAGTCTTGTTACAACTGTACAGGTTGTTGGTAAGGCTGCATCTGGAGTACTGTGTATAGTTTTGGTCCCCGTATTTAAGAAAGGATATACTGGCATTGGATGCAGTTCAAAAGAGATTCACTAGGCTGATTCCTGGGGATGAAGGAATTGACTTATCAAGAACAGCTAAACAAGTTAGGCCTTTATTCATCAGAGTTTAGAAGAATTAGGGGTGACCTTATTGAAACATTCAAGATTCTGAGGGGCTTGACAGGGTAGATGTTGAGAAGATGTTTCCACTAGTGGGAGAATTTCAAACTAGGAGACATAGTTACAGAGTAAAGGGACACACATTTAAAACTGAGATGCGAAGGAATTTCTTTTCTCAGGAGGGTAGTGAATGTCTGGAATTCTCTACCCCAGGAGTTGTGGAGGCTAGATCACTGAAAGTATTTAAAGATGAGGTAGATAGATTTTTGAAATATTGGGGAGTTGAGGGCTACAAGGAGCTGGCACGAAAAAGGAGTTGAGACCTGGGGCAGATCAGCCATGACCTTATTGAATGGCAGGGCAGGCTTGAAGAGCCAAATGGCCTACTCCTTTTCCTACTTATGTTCCTATGTTCTTATAACATGTAGGTTGGTGAGGAAAAGGTCAAGTAGATTTTGGTTTTCTCATTATCTACCACAATCCCAGTCTGACAGCTTTGTCCTTCAGGACTCAGTAAATTCTGTAGTCATGGGGCTACCCTTGCAGATAGATACTGAAGTCCCCTATGCAGAATACATTCTGTGTCCTTGCTACTTTCACTGCTTCTTTCAAACAGTGTTCAATATGGAAGAGCACAGAGTCATCAGCTGAAGGACAGTGGCAGGTGGCAATCTGCAGTATGCTTCCTTCCATGTTTGACCTGATGCCATGAGACTTTATGGGGTCTGGAGCAATTGTTGGACTATAATACCACTTTGGACTATACACTACTGTGCCACTGCTTTTGCTGGATATTCTTGCCAGTGGGACATTACACACCCAGAATTGGTGGTGGGGGTGACTGCAACATTAGCTGAAAGATGAGTATGAGCATCAGATCAATCTTGACCAATCTGTCAGCTCTCTTAATTTTGGCACAAGACCCCAAATGTTTTTAAGGAGGATCAGCTGGGCTGGATGTGCTTTTGCCGCACCTGAGTCTGGTGCATAGGTCAATGTCAGGTGGTCTGTCTAGCTTTCTTCTTATCAAACTGCTATACAGAACTACAATACAACTGAATGGCTTAATCCTCGCTTAGCCATATCACCTCCCAACATTGATCGGCTTTATAAAATTGAGGCAATAGAGTACAAAAGCAAGAAAGATGTGTTAAAAACTTGTATTCTTCAATCTAAACAGGAGTATTGCATCCAGTTCTGGGTGCTACAGTTTAGGAAGGATGTGAAGCCATTAGAGACAGTACAGAAAGGATTCATAAGAATTGTTCCGGGGATGAGGAGTTTAACTTACGTACAAAGCTTGGAGAAGTTGGGATTGTTTTCCTTGCAGAAGAGAAGGTTGAGAGGAGATATGATAGAGGTATTCAAAATCCTGAGGGGTCTGATCAGAGTAGATAAGGACAAAGCTGTTCTAATTGGTGAAAGAAATCAAGATGACAGTACAAGTTTTGAAGGTACTTGGCAAAAGAAGGAAGGGCAACAGGAGGAAAAACTCTCTGATGCAATGAGTGGTTAAGATCTGGAATGCACTGCCCGAGAGCGTGGTGGAGGCAGGTTCAATCGAGGCATTCAAGAGGGAGTTGGATTATCTGAAAACGAAGAATGTCCAGGGCCAAGGGGAGAATGCAAGGGAGTGGCATTAGCTGAAATGCTTCATCGGAGAGCCAGCACAGACACAAAGGGCTCTTTTTGTCCTATCGATCCAGAGCTGTAGCAGTGCCACAAGTGACGAGTCTGAGAATTGTGGGGCCAGCTGGAAAAATACCAGACAACCGTCATTTCCAGATTTCAGAGTTCTGGGTTGGAGAGATAACAGTGTACAGGACAAATGGCGTCCTGGGGAGATTTCCTATGGGATCTGGAACAAGTGTTAAAAATATGGGACAATCCCATAAAATACGGCCATTCTATTTCAGAGGGCAGTCAAAAGTCAGCCATCACGTTGTGAGTCTGGACCAGATAAGGAGGTTGATTTCCTTCCCTGAAGAACATCAGTGAACCAGGTGCATTTTATCCCCAGCATTGCTGACTTTATTTATTTGTTTGTTGCCATTTCTCCCCAGTGCAAGTTGCTTTAAATTTCTCAAATCATCATTTTCATTTACGTAATTTTTCTCTGTCCACTTTTGGTTTCAAAAGGCCCTCTAACTCCTCCTATCCATTTTTCTGCCAGTTTTTTTCCTCCTTTTCCCCTTCCCTCTTTATATCCTTCCCCCCCCCCCATATTGTGATTTATTGTAAAGGTAGGTTAATAGTGGGGCTTGGATTAATTTCTGTGTGTGTGTGTGTGTGTGTGTGTGTGTGTGTGTGTGTGTTGGGGGGGCGGGGTTTAATTGAATTGCAGATAGCTAGTCTGGAGCTTTTGAGTTATCAAAAAAAAAAAGCTAGGTTTGAAATGCTAAATACATAAACATGGCTGAAGTTTTAGGGTGTGAGGTGTGAGGAACATTTGCATTTTTAGATATACCAGAGTAGTTTGAATTTGAAAGACAATGGAATGAGAAAACCTAGTCAAAAGAAGTTATGCCAAACAGTGTGTTTATTTTTCCCAAAGATTACTGATAATATGAGTACTATGAAAGATTAATTTTATGGAACAAGTGGCAAAGACACATTGGGACAATGGAATTTACTTTAAAAAGGGAGAAACCTATATAAAAGAGATGAGATTATGTGCAAGGGGAAGGCATTCTAAAATCTAACAGAAATGTGAAAAGCTTCTGTGCATTAAGTTGCTGTCTACAGGAACTGAAGTCAAGAGAACACACTGTGAATATCACTGTTCAGAGTATTGTCTGCTTTGCCTTGGTCTGCTGAAATGTATTTGATTTACTGTTGTCTTAACAGAGGTGTAACTGGGGGACAGATTAATTAGGAGAGTTAGAAGTTATTATGGTAGTAATTTATAGACCTGTGTGTGCGCTTAAAATCTTTTCAGCTATTAATACATGTTTAATTTAGCTTCGTAAAAAACCTTTAAGACTCGGTGGACTTATTGCTACTGAATTCAAGGCACACATCTTGAAATAAAAATACAAATTGCAAAACAGTTGTGGCAGCTGTTTCAGGTTTCCCTCTGGGATTTGAGCAGCTCAGCATTTACATCCGCTGTGCCATAACATAAGCATGGACACTAATTTTTGACATCTAAAAAACAGGGAAAGAGAAAAACAAACAGGCAGTTTATGATGAAAGGTAACCAGAAACATTAACTCCATTTCTCTTTCCACAGATACTGCCTGATCTGCTGAGTATTTCCAGGATTTCATTTTTTTTATTTCAGAAAGTTTCTTTCCTCATTCTAATTTTTTTGCTTAAATAAGTTGAACTTTTACAGCAAAGATACTTTGAAGGAATCAGGTTAAGGGGGCCTCTAACTATTTGCCCTTGCAGGGAGGGAACGGGAGTAGGGGGAATGAACAGAATAGCAGTGGATGAGATGAGCGATTCTGGAGTAAGGACTAGTGGAGCATACAGGGATCGAGAAGGCAGTTCAATGTGAAGAGAATCCCTGCCATTCAGAATCTTATGAACAACTGCCCTTATCAATGACCAATTGAAACTTGGCTCACAAGTAGCAATATTTTGCCCTGAAGCCTCTCCAACTGGCTACACTTATCCCCACCAGTGCCACCCAAACCACTGTATTGGTGACATGACCCTTAACAATCAAATCACCTTGGTTTCTCCTCTTACTCCTCTGGCACCTCCCCTCCTTCAAGCAACTGACCATATTCCATCCCTCTCACTTCTCCTTTAAAATCATTGTTCTCAACCTTTCCCTTCCCATAGGCTTTCCTACCCTAACACAGCCACCTCCTTGGTTCTGCCCCCTCAAATGGACCTGGGTTTTGACCTCTAAGGCAGCTAGCAGGAGTCAGGAAAATACCTGGCTTCGCGCACACATCTCAGGATAAAATGACCACAAAGATGGGATCTTCATTGCCTGGGGTGAGTTGGGACAACCTACCCTACCAGTTTAAAGGCAGCTACAGGGGCTGCTGGGTGCTGAGGGATTTGATCCCAGTTGTAATAAAAAAAAAATAAGGCCCTCTACCCCTCACTCTCCCTTACCCTACCTCCGCAAACAGCATGCTCCATCCATGCCACCTCATGCCAGGCCATGCCCCCACCCATCCCCCATGGCTCATGCCCCAGGCCAAGCCCATTGACCCATTCTTACTGTGTAGAACAAATGAACCCTATAGTGACAATAGGCTATGTAAAAAATTCCTTAGAAAATAGTAATTCATTCATAACTTTCCACTATGTTAAAAATTATTTTTACTACAGGGCAATACAAGTGTCAATCATTCAGATCTTTTAAAGTACCAACAGCAGAAACTGTAAGCACTTGAAACCTTTTATTTTATGCAAATAAACATTGTGCAATTGACAGCAGGGATCAGAGAGCCAGAGATGTCAATTAAGCAATGTTTTCCCTGGGGCTCAGCAATTCCAATAATCTTATGGTTGGCTGGGCACTCGGGCAGCCTCATCCATGGCTGAGAACGCAGATATTCATTATGCTGTTGAAACATTTGGGGAGGTAGTGGCGTAACCACTAGACTAGTACTCTAGACACCCAGGGTAATCCTCTGGGGACCTGTATTTGAATCCCACAGCAGGTGATGAAGTTTGAATGCAATAAAAATCTGGATTTAAAAGTCTAATGATGACCATGAAACCATGGTGGTGGGGCTAGCATAGGGAGCATGAGTGGCCATGGATGTAGGTGGGAAGCATAAACCTACTGCTGGAATTTATTTTAAATGTGACTATGCAGACCATGGACTGGAAGGAGCCACACAAATTATGTCTGTAACACTGGGGTTGCAATGGTTCCACTGCTATTTGATAGCAGTTTAGTTATGAGAATTCAAACTGCTATATCTCCATCTAGTGGCAGTTGTGGAGCTACTGGTGTGACTGATACGCATGACAGAGAACAGCTGCTTGCTTAATAGGGAATCCTATGGAAGCCCAACCTAGAAGGATGGACTGGTGATTCCACGACTACCACTAGATGGAGAAATAGGAGTTCAAATTCTCATATCTAAACTGCCATCAAATAGCTGTAGAGCTTTTGCAACCCCAGCGTTACAGATAGAATTTGTGTGATCCCTTCCAGTCCATAGTCAGGATGTTTGTGTGTAAGGGACGTGTATTTCCTTACCCTCAGTGATTTATTTCCCCTTAATTTGAAATAAATTCCAGCAGCAGGTTTTTTTTTGGCAATTTTAACAATAAAAGGTGGTTATTTAGTATCAACCACTTGCCCCAGATGGTTGAAATGCAACATCTCAATCACTTGTCTCACTTGCACTATTACACGCGTGAAGATTAAATGAAGCTAAAGTCATAATTATAAAAATTGATTTTATAAACTCAGTCTCTAAGTCAATGCAAGCCTGATGTTTTCTCAGTTAAGTTGATCTTTTAGTTGGTGTAAAGAACTTTTAGAAACAAAGGATTCTCATGAAGCTGTGAAGCCTCTTGTAGATGAATAGCCAGGAGATTGGTTGAGGTGGACTTGGAAGCTGGAACAAGTACAGAACTTGAGTATTGCTGAAAAAAGACATGTTGACAAAGCTTTTTGTCTTGCACTCATCAGGACAATTTGCAAGAATACCAAATGTAAAGGGAATTTAAAGGGATTGGTAGAGGCTTTGCCATGGAGAATGCGCCAGTTAACTGATGTCTGACAGTTAACTACCAAGCTTTGTTTAAATTCAAACCAGGCAGGTTGGCTCTGATTGGTCAAGGTATTGGCCTGAGAAATGGAACCAGAGAATGTCTGCCTATCACACAAACGAGTAACATAGTATAGCAACAGAAAACGCTGGAAAAGCTCAGGTCTGACAGCATCTATGGAGAGAGAAAAACAGAGTTAATGTTTAAGAGTTCGTATGGCTCTTCTTCAGAGCTCTGAAGAAGAGTCATACGCACTTGAAACGTTAGCATCTATGCAAGGAGAGACAGAGTTATCAGACCTGCTGAGTTTTTCTAGTATTTTCTGTTTTTGTTTCAGATTTCCAGCATCGGCAGCATTTTGCTTTTATCTGAGTAATGTGGTATGTGAATCTGAGTGTCGGTGTGATGCTAGATATGTAGACCGTGACCCCCAAAAACAAGTGGATCATATCAAACAGCATATGAACAGCTAAAGGGACAACAGGAAAGTTACTGATCATACTCAGTCAGCCCGTGCTTGGAAAACTGAAAACAGTACATAACATAAGATGTGATTCCACGATTGGTCAACATTTGCTAAACAATCCTAAGTGTGCTAAGAATTACACTGACAACCAATTTAAGATTATCATTTGGGCTCACAGTGTGGCTCACTTACGCATTCTAGAAATTACATATATTGATACATAGGGCCCTGTTCTTTGCAGACAGAAAGAACATGTATGCACACATTGCACCTATTTCAACAAATCAAAATAGGCAACAGCCAATCTCTGGTTCCTTCCCCAGAGCAATGCCTTGACCAGAGTCAATCTGCCTGGTTTGAGTTTAAACAAAGCTTGGCAGTTAACTGTCAATCATCAGTTACCTGGTGCATTCTCCATGGCAATGCCTCTATCAGAGCTCCCACTTGCCAACCACTCAGCACTTGCTTCTCATGCACTGTAAAACGTTGTTCCCTTTACTGTTGGTATTCTTGCGAATTGTCCTGATGACTGCAAGATGAAAAGCTTCCACAATGTGCCTTTTTTCAGCAATACTCAAGTTCTGTAATACCAAATGACTAAGTACAGTACTATGGCTGCATTAGAAGACTTTCAGCTATGATGGTTCATCTGTATCAGATGTCTCTGGTGTTCCTCTCCTAGGCACACGAACGCACAGACGCACCCGCGAACACGCACACACACCCGCGAAAATGCACAGACACACACACACACACATGAACGAACGAACACACACACGAGCACATGCCACACGCATGCAAACGCACATGCGCCTAAAATGGCCTAACAAGCCATTCTGTTGGATCAAACTGTTACAGAAAAGACAAAAAAGGGTATGAAATTGGACAGGCCAACCGACATGGACCTAGGTGCCAGAAACGAAACGGCATACCTAGCCCTGTCAACACTGCAAAGCCCTCCTTACTAACATCTGCAGGCTTGTGCCAAAATTGGGAGAGCAGTTCCACAGACTAGTCAAACAACAGTCTGACATAGTCATACTTACCAAATATACCTTACAGATAATGTCCCATCACCATCCCTTGTTCTGTCCTGTCCCACTGGCTGGACAGGCCACCAGAGGTGGCTGCACAGGGGTATACAGTTGGGATGAGTTGCCTTGGGAGTCCTCAACATTGACACTGAAGTCTCATCAGGTCAAATATGGGCAAGGACACCTCCTGTTGACTGTCACCTTCCACACCTCCCTACAGCTAGGGAATCAGTACTCCATGTTGAACACACTTGGCACAGTTCCAGGACATCATTGCAGGAGTTCCTCAGGGTTGTGTCCTAGGCACAACTATTTTCAGCTGCTTCATCGATGACCTTCCTTCCACCATATTATCAGAAGTGGGGATGTTTGCTGATGATTGCACAATGTTCAGCACCATTCATAACGCCCTAGATAATGAAGCAGTCTATGTCCATATGCAGCAAGACCTGGACAACATTCAAGCTTGGGTTGACAAGTGGCAAGTAACATTCATGCCACACAATTACAAGGCAACGGCCAGGTCCAACATGAGAGAACCATTGCCCCTTGACATTCAATGACATTACCGTCGTTGAATTCCCCACTATCAACATCCTGGGGGCTACCAATGACTGGAAACCGAACTGGAACAGCCATATAAATAGTGGTGGGGAATTCTGCAGTGAGTTACTCACCTCCTGACTCCCCAAAGCCTGTCTACAATCTACAAGGCATAAGTCAGGAGTGTGATGGAATACTCTCCACTTGACTGGAAACAGTTCCAACAACATTCAAGAAGTTTGACACCATCCAAGACAAAGCAACCTGCTTGATTGGCACCCCATCCACAAACATTCATTCCCTCCACCACTGACACAGTGGCAGCAATGTGTACAATCTGCAAGATGCACTACAGCACCTCATCAAGATTCCTTCGATGGCATCTACCAAGCCCGCCATCTCTAGCACCTAGAAGGACAAGGGCAGCAGATGCATGGGAACAGCACCACCTGCAAGTTCCCCTCCAAGCCACACACCATCCTGACTTGGAACTATATCACCATGTACTGTTGCTGGGTTAAAATCCTGAAACTCCCTTCCTCACAGCATTGTGGGGGTGCCTATCCCACATGGACTGCAATGGTTAAAGAAGGTGACTCACCACCACCTTCGCAAGGGCAATTAGGGATGGGCAATAAATTTTGGCCTAGCCAGTGATGCCCAATTCCCCAAAAAGAATATAAAGCAATTTTAAGATATCTTAAAAAAATGTATGTCAAGAAGATATAATAATTCTCACAATATTATTGGAATTTATTGTAAAATAGAGTAATGGTGGGATGTGTGTGTGTGTGCGCACGTGCATGTATAATTTAATTGAATTAGAGGCAGCTAGTCTCGGTGTTTTGATCTAAGAAGAGAGATTAGGTTTGAAATGTTAATTAGATAAACATGGGGAAGTTTAGAAACATAGGTATCAAGGGAACATTTGCATTTTGAAATAAACCAGACTAAACTGTTTTGAAAAGGAGGGGTGAAATGTGTCACCAAGCCACGTGAAGTTTAGAAATGGTGTGTTTATTTTTCCCAAAGATTACTGGTAAAACTTAGTGCTATGAGAGGGTTCTATTATCAGGGAAATAAAGTCCAAAGGCATGGTGAAACAATGGGTATTTGTATTCAAAGAGGAAGATATGTATAAAGAAGGAGCAAAGGCAATTTTAAGATCTTACAAGTATTTGAAAAAACCTTCAGCATCTATGCCTCAAACTGCTGTCTTCAAAGGACTGAAATTAAGAAAACTCACTTGGAAGTCGAGTTGTTCAGGGTATCATGTTTCTTCGCCTGGGTCTTTTACAATCTGTGTGTCTTACTGTTGCCTTAATAAAAGTGTAACTGGGAGTTAGATTGATTAGGGGATTTAGAAGTTATCATAGTAGTAATTTGTAGATCTATGTATGTATTTAAAATCATTTCTTCTATTAATAAATGTTTAATCTAGTTTTGTAAAAACCTATAAGACTTGGTGATCTTATTACTACTGAATTCAGGGCACGCATTTTAAAATTTATACAAATTGAAAAACAAGTTGTGGCAGTTGTTTCAAGATTCTCTTTGGAATTTGAACAACTCAGCATTTACCGTTGGCTGTGCCATAACATGTAAAGTAAATGAACATTTCGCCGAGTTATTTTCATATTTTCCCCCATGTAGATTGTGTTTCCACATTTTACACAATTATTGCAGTTATTTTAATATCAGTAAAATGCTTCACATTATTTCAATTTTCCAGTTATTATTTATTCTGAATCACATTATTTTGTCATTTTACAATTTTACTCATTCTGGGCAGGTTGGTGTTCGAGACTACAACGAAATGTGAAAGTATGCAGGGTAAATAGTATTGTGGTAACAGTTAGTGATGGCTCTACCAGGACATCAGCTATGCATAATGGACAGACTATATCCTAAAATTCAGTACAGGGAACATCATGGGACATTGAATAACAAACACTTCATGAACACATACTTGCCCTGCCTTCGTACTTCAAACACAACATATGAGATAAATGCTTGTGCCAAAACAAAGGCATTCATTTGCAATATACAGAAAAGCTCTCCAGGCACATACAAGACCTTCAGTTCTTCACACAAACACCTCATCTCTAGCCTGAATGTGAATTCATTGAAAGATTAATTGCAAGATGAATTATGTATATGTTCATAATTACATTTTGTAGTTTTAAGGTGACAAACAGTACCACTGCAGTGGATTAGCAAAAGAAACATAGATAGTGCTTAAACAGTTTGAAGCCATATTCAATCATGGATTACCCAAAGGACATTAAATCAGTGGCTTTCCCAGTAAAATCACATTGAAGCCCTTTTTAACCTTCCAGAAGTACAAGAGGGGAACTGAAATGTAGCAGCCATCATGATCCTTCGCCCCCACTCATGACCGTTTCCCACACCCATGTCTCCCCACTCATAGATCCCAGTTCTTGGTACCACCAATCCTTTGGTGCCCCACCTGTTCTGGCATTCCAGTTCCACTCCACCAAATTCTTGTCTTATTGACATGTCACCAGTCATGAAAGAAATCCAAACTGACCTTGTTCTTTTTGCTTTTGTAAAATTGGACTTTCTGCTGAACCCAACAAGATGGCTGCTACAAGTCACATGACCACAGGATTGGCCCTTTGTTCTGGAAGCTCCCAACAGGAGTTACAAAAACAAGAAACCTCCTCTCATCATTGCAGCATCTCACACCCAATTATAAAGACATTATAATCACAAAACCAAGGGACTCGCAGATCGAAACTCATTATTCCTGCAGAGTTGTTAACACACCCATCTCACACCTGGGTCTGTCTAGGCCCATTTCAAAAGGGGGCCATTGAGGAGACAATAGATGTCATTTGCATCTTGATAAACATACCTGTCCAGCAGAGTTAGAGGGTCTGCCTAGACAATGGCTTCCTGACACAAGATACTCAACATGGATGGTAACTCTTTGAGAAGCTAATGGCTGGGACATTATCGGTCCCGAAACCAAAGCCAGTCTCAGACACCAGATAAACATCCCTTTCGAAAGCATTGTGAAGAAAGGTCACATGTCTCAAGTGACCATTTTGAAATCTCTATATTCCTTCAAGAACTGAGAAACCCTCAGTCTGCTGAACTACCAATTAATCAAACAGACTTACAGCAGGTCTCCCAGCTGACTAAGCAGCTGATCACCGTGTCTCAACTTCTTGAAACCAGTTTGATTTAAAACGTCTCTGATCATTGCACAGAATCCCACTGACTATGCAGCAGATTCATTTCAAGGATTTTCATGTAGCTATCTCCAACCAGGAATTAGTTTGAACTGAACTCCACTACCTAGGAAACAGACGCTGGAAATCATGTGAATTAATATTCATTTCTGTTGTTTTTTTACAATTATTATCCATAGTTGTCAAAACTCCCTCTCTTCTAGTGTGTGTGTATGTGTGTGTGTGTGTGCGCGCACGCGAGTGTGCCTCTCTCTGTCTATGCGTGTCTATGGTTGCGAACATTATCCACCCTTCTTTCTCTAGCACCCCCACCCCTTCCACCCACCCCACCACAAATCAGTGAATCTGCTAACATATCAGAATACAGTTCCAAGTCCTGGTGAGGGCAATGGTTCCTCTGGGGTACATTGCAAAAGCCAACGCCACAGGACCCTCCGTGGTTCAGCCAGCAAGAAACATAAAAGCGAAGCTGTAGAATGTGACCTGTCTCCTAGCTCTAAATGGCTGAGGGGTGACAGGAGAGCTGCTCAAGAATGCAATTGTGGTAAGTGATTCAATCATTAGGGGAACAGATATGCATTTTTGAGGCCACAGAAGTGACTCCAGGATGGAGTCTCTCTGGTGCCAGGATCAAGAAGGTCATTGAATCATTGAACATTCTGACATTGGGGGTAAGGGTGGGGAAGGGTAAACAGCAAGAGGTCATGGTCCATATTGGTACCAATGACATTGGTAGAAGGAGGGTTGAAGTCCTGTGGGCATATTTCAGGGAGCTGGGAAAGAAATTAAAACAGAGAACCTCAAAAGGTAATGATCTCTAGATTAAACCCAGGGCCATATGCTAATGAGCACAGAAATAGGGGGATAATGCGACTAATTACGTTGTTGGAGAGATGGCCCAGGAGGAAGGGCTTTAGATTACGAGGGCAGAAGGAACAGTTTTGGGGAAGGCCAGACCTGTACAAGCCAAATGGGTTGCGCCTCAACAGGGCCATGACCAATATTGATATGGGGAGATTTGCTTGTGCTGTTGGGAAGGGTTCAAATTATCTTGACAGTGGGGTGGGAACCCTAGCATAGATTCAGAAGACTGAGCTAAAGCTGGAAATAGAAGGCAAAAAACTAACGGAATTGTGTTAGCACTGAAAGTCCTGTGGTTTTGTACTGCTGGGAAGTACCTGGGATTTAACTACACTGGGCAATGCTGTACTTTTAGGCAGCACAGATTCAAGCTGTACATTGTTTTGAATGTACATTTTTTGCTGAACAGTGATAAACCCCAGCTCCAATCACAGATTGTGGGGTGGCATTAAAAACACAAATACATCATACTCCTATCAGTTGAGACTAGGAGACAGATCACATTCTACAGCTTCTCATCTATGTTTCTCTTTTTGTGGTTCTATAGTGTACTTCCAGCAGTGTGCTTGCCCCATTTTTGTGGCTCAGTTCCACTCAATGTCTCATTTGATGCTCCTTCCAGCATATCATCCCTCCTCACAGCTGTGATTGTTTATTTATCCAAATTTGCAACCCCTTCTTTTAAAAAAAAATCACTTTTCCTATCCTGTCTAAAAAACACTAGCCAGGAATGTTGAGCTGCCATTACTGCCCTTCTTTAAGCCATTTTTCAATATCTATGCTATCATTCTTCTAAAGTATATCTGTGCTCTCAGCTCATTGGCCTTATTCACTAGACTCCTTCCATTGAATTATATACCACAAACAGTTCCCTTATGGTCTATTTTCTCATCTTTTCCCCCAAAATTTGGGGTGCCTACCTCTAGCCTAGAACATTTCACCAATTAGTTTGCTCTGTATCTGGGTTCCAGCAAAGTGGAAGATAATACAGAGCATATCAAGAAAGGAACCTGTGATAATTAAGCCTAATAATTTACAGAAAAAAATGACAACTCCAAAATCCAATTCTCACAACATGCCAGCAATATTTTGGAATAAGAAACAGTTGACATATTCACTGTAAACACATAGTACAATATATTGTTCACGGCATGATATTAACACCAATATAAAATGCTGATCATGAAATCTATTATAAAATATAGCATGCAATTGTCAAACTCAAGACGAATTTGTTGCAAGGGAAGCCAACTTCCTACAGCTTACTGGTTTACCATTCAGATTTGCCATGGAATGCATGTGCTCGCTTACTGTCCGTAATCGGTATGTTTTGTATTGAAAGAGGTGCATCTTTTCTTACCTTTAGTGTGTGCATTCCAATTAAATATTTCAACAGCAAGCTTTCACGAGTTTAAAATAAATAAGATCATTTATTGTCACACACCCCGTATTAACACAACGTCACAGACTCTGTTTCCCCTCGAGTGCACACACAAAGATTGGATTGATACTGATTACAAATTACAAGTTACTTCAGTGTCTGATTTCCAATTTACAGGTCTCCCACATGGCAGGCCTGTGGTTTCTTGAATGGATGCGATGACTTAATAAGGGACTTGTAAAGTGAAGGGTTCACAACAGATTGTAAGGCTTCTTGTTGTTGAATATCGAGGAGGTTGGTTCTCAAATGAAGTTGAAACTGGAATAGGTTAAGTACTTTGACTGCTTGATGATTTCCAGGTAGTTTCAGAGTCTGGTTCTCAGACTGGCTGACGATTGATGGATCTGCTGAGCCCTGGGGTAATAAGGGTACAGTCGCTGAAGCTAGTTTCAATAACATGGCCACTGGGTTAACACTTTTCAGGCCCACTCAGTCTATTTCGCACAGGGGAGGTCATAGTGATACAATAGCATGTTGATAGTGGCCACTGAGTTGAGCTTCCCTTTTATCAATATGAAATATTGAGACAGGCAGTCTGGAACTCCAGTCTTTAGGTATTGGCCCATCTTTAAACAATGAAATGTGAGAATTCCACAATTGGCTGTGAGGTACCCTCACCTATATCCATATTTAATTAGGTAGTTGCCAGAGACCTAATACTGTCTGTAGCCTAAATGTCAAAAGTCACATGACTTGCAGCAGCTATTTTAACAGTCTGTTTTCTTTTATTTATTCGTTCACAGGATATGTGCATTGCTGGCTAGGTCAGCATTTATTGTTCATCCCTAACTGCCCTTGTGAAGGTGGTGGTGAGTCACCTTCTTGAAATGCTGCAGTCATATGGCATAGGTACACCCACGGTGCTGTTAGGAAGGGAGTTCCAGGATTTTGACCCAGTGACAGTGAAGGAACAGGGATATAGCTCCAAGTCAGGATGGTGTATGCCTTGGTGGGGAACTTGCAGGTGGTGGTGTTCCTACCACTTCCAGGTGGTAGAGATCGTGGGTTTGGAACGTGCTATCAAAGAAACCTTGGGTGAGTTGCTGCAATGCATCTTGTAGAAGGTACCCGCTGTTGCCACTGTGCATCTGCGGTGGAGGGAGTGAATGTTGAAGGTAGTGGATGGGGTACCAATCAAGCAGGTTGTTTTGCCCTGGATGGTGTCGAGCTTCTTGAGTTTTGTGGGAGCTGCTCTCATCCAGGCAAGTGGGGAGTATTCCATCACACTCCTGACTTGTGCCTTGTAGATGGTGGACAGGCTTTGAGGAGTCAGGAGGGGAGTTACTCTCCACAGAGTAAAAATTGTGTCCAATTTTTAACAGTATTGACTGAAAGTTCATAATTTGACATGTTATGATGGCTGCTGCAAATCATGTGATTTTGAATGAGCATCACAGATCACTCATTCACCAAATTGCACACCACCCTATTACCCACTGTAACTGCCTCAACAGTACTGACATGCATTAAAACAGTACTCCCTATATACAGTACTTCTTTCCCCTTCAGCCACTCCGTGCCCCTTTATTACTCCAACTCAATTAAAACTATCTACCTCCAAACTTCAGTTTCTCTCCTCAATTATCACTACTATATGACTATCTCCCCACCAAAACTCCTCACTCCCCTCCCATAAACTACTCGAACCCACTTCCATGAACCCTTCTACATGACAAATCGCATCACTTGTCAACAACAAAGCAAGAGCAAGTCAACTTCCTTATAAAATATTAGATGTCCATGAACAACGCCAGTATAATATACAAAAAAAAGGGGACAAAATTTAACTTCAAAATAGGTGTCATGAATCAGCCCCCATTATATACGTTGCTGATTTTCTGTTTTCATTCTGAAAAGCTATATAAAAGATGGCTCATCTGCTACTACCTACCTACCACCCCAAAGTTGAATATTACCTCAAGTATATCAATGAGCATAAACGCTTTGCCATAGATACAAACAAACAATCTTAAAGCAGCAGGAGCTTCTGAGTTGTGATTTTGAAACTGACATTTCAAATTTTTAAAGCTCACCGGCTGAATAGTTAAACCTCAAAAAACATGGGAAGGTGTTCACTTGTGGTAATCAGATTTTCTGGCTTAAGTGACTGGCCAGTATCAGCACAGCTCCATCTCATTTCTGTATTAACATATTGTGTATTACATGGTATAACACTTCTATGATTTTAAAACAGTGCATCAACTAACTTACAGCAACAACATCATTAAAGATCCGCTGCTCGTTAATGATTAGTTGCTTTAACAGGAGGTGTGCCGGAACTGAACTTCAATAATAAAATTACAACAGCATATAAAATATAGGTTTTAATGTGGATAATGTTTGCACCAATTTTTGAGATCAAATAAAATCTGCATGTTTATATCTGGATTAAAGTTCCCTCTTACAGGTTGCAAAGTAAGTCATTCTATCGACTACAAAATTCTGAATCTTCTAGTTTTGCAAAAGACAGTGCAGCAGATATCAATATGCAGAAAAATGCACTAAAAACACATTAAAGATTCTATGATAATAGTTGATAATGATTACACCTGTTTTATTCCAACATAAAAATCTCCCGAATGACTCAATGGGTATATAAACTGTATCATGAGGTACTGAGATATACAGATCAAGATTATTGGTAGTTACAGTTCTGCACTTATTTATCAATCCTTAAATGTGCAGTGCAGATGCTTCAATTGACCTCAGTGTTGGCAGTCGAAGTATAAGGAAGAAATCAGACAAATTACTGAACACTCATTGCTAGTCAACTGTTGGTGTCAATTTTGGATGTCAGGCAAGTGTAGGATTATAAAATTCCGTAGAAAATAGATCATTCAGCCCAGCCAGTACATGTTTGTGTTTATCATCTACACAAGCATTCTATATGCCCTCCCCAAAATAAAAACAGGAAATGTATTACTCAGCAGGTTAGGCAATATCTGTGGAGAGAGAAACAGTTAATATTTCATTAGTCCTTCATTGGTCCTTCCTGAAAGAAGCTAGAGAGATTTTAAAAAAATACAAGGGCAGGGAAAAGAGCAAAAGGAAAGGCCTGTGATAGAGTGGAAAACAGGGGCAACAAATGTAAGAAGGGATAATGGCGCAAGGCAAAAATAGAAGTTTTTTTTATTCATTTACAGGATGTAGGCATTATTGACTAGGCCAGCATTTGTTGCCCATCCCTAATTGCCCTCGAGAAGGTGGTGGTGAGCTTCCTTCTTGAACCACTGCAGTCCCTATGGTGTAGGTACACCCACAATGCTGTTAGGGAGCAAGGTCCAGAATTTTGACCCAGCGACAGTGAAGGAACAGCGATATATTTCCAAGTCAGGATGGTGTGTGACACTTCCAGGTGGCGGTGTTCCCATGTTTCTTCTGCCTTTGTCCTTCTAGATGGTAGTGGTCATAGGTTTGGAAGATGCTGCCTAAGGAGCCTTGGTGAGTTTCTGTAGTGCACCTTGTATATGGTACATACTGCTGCCACTCTTCGTCTGTGGCAGAGGAAGTGAATGTTTGTGAAAGGGGTGCCAATCAAGCAAGCTGCTTTGTCCTAAATGGTGTCAAGCTTGTTGGAGTTGCACTCATCCAGGCAAGTGGAGAGTATTCTATCACACTCCTGACTTGTGCCTTGTAGATGGCAAACAGGCAGGAGGTGAGTTACTCGTTGCAGGATTTCTAGCCTCTGACTTGCTCTTGTAGCCATAGTGTTTATATGGCTAGTCCAGTTCAGTTCTGGTCAATTGTAACCCCAGGACACTGGTAGTGGGGGTGATGGTAATGCCATCGAATGTCAAGGGGCGATGGTTAGATTCTCTCTTATTGGAGATGGTCATTGCCTGGCATTTGTATGTTGCAAATGTTACTTGCCACTTGTCAGCTAAAGCCTGGATATTGTCCAAGTCTTGCTGCATTTGGACATAGTCTGCTTCAGTTTTTGAGGAGTCGCGAATATGCAATGTTCAGCACCAATCAGCAGAGAACATCCCCACTTCTGACCTTATGATGGAAAGAAGAAGCAGCTGAAGACGGTTGGGCCTAGGATACTATCTTGAGGAACTCCTCCTGTAATGTCCTGGAACTGAGATGATTGACCTCCAACAATATCAACCATCTTCCTTTGTGCTAGGTGGAGAGTCTTCCCCCTGATTCCCACTGACTCCAGTTTTGCTAGGTCTCCTTGATGCCACCACACTCAGTTAAATGCTGACTTGATGGTAATGAGAAAAGTAAGGAAATAAAAATGTGTCTAAAGCAAATGTAAATGGGAAATAGCACACTTATTACCAGCAGCCGCTGCCCCAAAAAACTGGGGGCAGGGGTCACGATCTGAAATTGTTGAACTCAATGTTGAGTCCAGAATGCTGTGAAGTGCCAAACTGAAAGGCGAGGTGCTGTTCTTTCCTGGGAATACGATATCGACAAGAGCAGAAACCTGACTTAAAGAAGGGGAGGACCGGGAACTAAATATTTCAGAGAAAAAAATTGGGTGGCAGTATTGATCCAATGAACTATTATAGCATGGAGAAGGTTGATGTGGTTGAGGATCCAAAGACAGAGACCCAGATTTTTGCACCCAGGTCTGGTGCAAGATGGGTCAAATGGCTTCCTTCTGGGCTGTAACTTTTCTATGGTTCTATGGTGCACAGAGATGGGAAAAATTCCAGTTCCACGAATCTGACCTTTAAAAATGGCTACCCTGATGTCATATTTTCAGTCTGGTGGGTATGGGCTAGAATAGGAGTTGGGGTGGGTGACCCAGCAAGAAATGATGAAGCTACTGGGTGAGATGGGTGTAAGGCCTGCCTTGGGTATCCTGCATTGTGTGTTGAAAATGTTTTTAAAAGATTAAAACATAAAACATCTCCCCAGCCTTCACATACCTTT
The DNA here is from genome assembly GCF_017639515.1 of Carcharodon carcharias. Taxonomy (NCBI): domain Eukaryota; kingdom Metazoa; phylum Chordata; class Chondrichthyes; order Lamniformes; family Lamnidae; genus Carcharodon; species Carcharodon carcharias. The sequence continues at coordinate 128,073,197 of NC_054477.1, forward strand.
ACTCCTCTACAAATTCCCTATTACCCATCCATGCCAACCCATACTACTTCATTAATGTATGCATCCCCAAGGCCTTTTATAGCCCCCATGCCAACTTAGTGCTAACTCATGTCAACCCAACTGTTTATTACAGACTTGACTATATTGAAAAAACTCATTCAAATAAAACATTTACTACATTTATATTCCTTCCACTAAATAAAGCCTTATAACAACAAACATTTTATTCAGGTGCAGATTCCTTATAACAACAAGCATTAGAATTCAAAGTCCCACAAGAATGTCTTGTAGCTGTCAAACTGTGAAATGGAAGGCATCCTACTGTGATAATATAGTTGTGAAGTCAGTCATGCAGCAGTAATGGAAGTCCCCAGGCTTGTCAACAGTGAAATTGTAAGCAATTATTTTTTTAAAAATAAGGTCTGGAGAGTTTTAAAGGGCTGGACTTTTAAATGCCTTGGCAGCTCCCTTTGGCAGGTGCTTCTGTCAGTTTTGACAGTTGATTTTGACAAGTCTGTTGACAATTCTAATGAGCTTGACAGTAATGAGTATATGCACTTTTTACACACATTTATGCCTGATTTTAATACTTCCAAAGGGCACCTGACCTCCGCCAAAGTTGTCCCGGAGCCAGATCCAAAGGGGAACCTTACCTCCACAAAGGGGTACCCTGGCTATCCAAACGTATCCACCAAGTTCAGACCTGTGCTCACCTGGTCTAATCTGTACAAGTCAGTTTCACGCGCCTGGCCTACCGAAATGCCATTTCAGTGGAGGTAGCTGATGATTTATATGACCAGTTGCCTCAGGCACAGGTGCAAAATGCCCCTATTCCTATTCCCATGAAAATGGGAAGTGCCGTGTTCTGAGTCACTTCATCGTAGCGAAAATATGGCCCAGAGTCTATTTGCCTAACAACAGAGTGTACCTACACCACAGGGACTGCAACAGTTCAAAAGGCAGCTCACCACTGCCTTCTCAAGGGCAATTAGGGATGGGCAATAAATGCTGGCCTAACCAGCAACACCCACATCTTGTAAATGAATTTTTAAAAAATTAAAGAGCATTCCAGGAACTGTTGCCACTATTTGGTGGCATACAGGAATAGTGTAAGAAAAAGAGGGAAATTCCAAAAAGATATAAGAGCTACAGAGTAGAGATAATGGGTGACTTTAATTATCCTAACATAGACTGAGATAGAGCAATGTAAAGGGGAAAGAGGGGAGAAATGCCTGAAATGTGTGCAATAGAACTTTCTTGATCATTGCGTTTCCAGTTCAACAAGGAAGAAAGTAGTGCTGGATCTAGTTCTGGGGAACAAAGTGGGGCAAATGGATCATGCTTCAGTGGGAAAGCATTTGGACAGCAGCAGCCCAAAGTATTAACCAGTTTAAAATAGTCATGAAAAGGACAAGGTACAATCAAGTATATAAACACTTCATTGTAGGAGGGCTAACTTCAGTGAACTGAAAAGGAATCTTGCCCAGGTGGATTAAAATCAAATATTTGATGACAAAATAGCAATCAAAGTAGGCGGGGGGGGGCATGAAAGAGGGTGGTTTGGGCATAGAGTAGATGCATTCCAATGAGGTGTTGGGGGGCAAGGTTGTGGGGCCGGGGGGTTGCGGAAGGATGGACATCTAAAGCTGGAACTCCCTGGATGACTAAAGATATGGAGGGTTAAAATGAGACAGAAAAATGATTATATTAATCACAAGGTTATTAATAGTGGTGGATCAAGCTGAACAAAGAAAGCATAGATGAAATCTAAAATAAAAGTAGAGGGGAAAATAGTAGGAGAATAGATTAGCAGCTAACATAACAGGGAACCCAAAGATCTTTCTAAACATACAAATAGTAAAAGGGTAGTGAAGAGAAGGGGGGGACCATTCATTGGGACAAAAAGGGAGCTATTTCTGCAGAGGCTTGGTTGAGGAATTAAATAAGTATGTGGTATCTATCTTCCCTAAAGATGCCAGTAAAAGAGAAGGCAGTAACAATAATGATAGGATAAAAATAGTTAAACAGGATGTACCTAACGCTCAACAGCATTACAATCACTGAATCTTCCATTATCAACATCCTGGGGGTTACCATTGACTAGAAACTGAACTGGACTAGCCATATAAATACTGTGGCTACAAGAGCAGGTCAGAAGCAAGGAATCCTGTGACAAGTAACTCACCTCCTGACTCCCCAAAGCATGTCCACCACCTACAAGGCACAAGTCAGGAGTGTGATGGAATACTCTGCACTTGCGTGGATGAGTGCAGCTCCAACAACACTCAAGAAGCTGGACACCTTCTAGGACAAAGCAGCCCGTTTTACTGGCACCCATACACAAACATTCACTCTTTCCACCACCGACGAAGAGTGGCAACAGTGTGTACCATCTACAAGGTGCAATGCAGGAACTCACTAAGGCTCCTTAGATAGCACCTTCCAATCCCATGACCACTACCATCCAGAAGGGCAAGGGCAGCAGATAGATGGGAACACCACCACCTGGAAATTCCCCTCCAAGTCATTCACCACCCTGATTTGGAAATATATTGCCGTTCCTTCACTGTCACTGGGTCAAAATCCTGGAACTCCCTTCCTACCAGCACTGTGGGTCTACCTACACCACATGGTCTGCAGCAGTTCAAGAAGGCAGCACACCACCACCTTCTCAAGGGCAAATAGGGATGGGCAATAAATGCTGGCCCAGCCTGCGAAGCCCAAATCCTGTGAATGAGTTTTTTAAAAAGCTGGCTATCCTCAAAAGTCTGAAAGTCACCTGGTCCTGAAGAGATACATCCTACTATACTGATACATATATAGAAACTCGGAGGAGTAGGCCATTCAGCCCTTCGAGCCTGCATTCAATATGATGATGGCTGATCCTCTAGCTCAACGCTATATACCCACTTTCACCTCATACCCTTTGATGCCCCTAATATCCAAAAATGTACCAATTTCTTTCTGTATAACTGCAGTAAGACATCCCTACTTCTGAACTCAAATCCTCTTGCAATGAAGGCCAACATACCATTTGCCTTCCTAATTGCTTGCTGCACCTGCCTATTTACTTTCATTGACAAGGACACCCAGATCCCTTTGTACATCTATATTTCCCAATATGTCACCACTAAAATAATACTCTGCCTTTCTGTTTTTCACACCGAAGCATATAACTTCACATTTATCCACGTTATACTGCATCTGCATGTGTTTACCCACATACATTTGTCTAAATTGCCCTGAAGCCTCCTTGCATCCTCCTCACAACCCCGCCCTGTTTGTGTCATCGGTAAACTTGTAAATATTGCATTTGGCTCCCTCATCCAGGTAATTTATATATATATATCGTGAAAAGCTGGAGCCCAAGCACTGATCCCTGAGGTACACCACTAGTCACCGCCTGCCACCCGGAGAAAGACCCATTTATTCCCACTCACTGTTTCCGGTCTGTCAACCAATTCTCAATCCATGCCTGTATATTACCCCCAATCCCATGTGCTTTAATTTTGCCCACTAGCCTCTTATGTGGGACTTTATCAAAAGCCTTCTTGAAATCCAAATACACCACATCCACTTGTTCTCCCTTATCTATTCTACTAGTTACATCCTCAAAAAACTCCAGTAGATTAGTTAAGCATGATTTCCCTTACATTAACCCATGCTGACTTTGTCTAATCCTGTTAATGCTTTCTAAGTGTTCTGTTACCACGTCTTTTTTTTAAAATAGGCTCTACCATTTTCCCCACTACTGATGTTAGGTTAAGTGGTCTATAATTCTGTTTTTTCTCTCCTTCATTTTTAAATAGTGAGGTTACATTTGCCACCTTCCAATCTGTAGGAACTGCTCCAGAGTGTATAGAATTTTGGAAGATGACCAACAATGCATCCAGTATTTCCAGGGCCACTTCCTTTAGTATCTGGGATGTAGATTATCATGCCCTGGGCATTTTTCAGCCTTTAACTCCATTAATTTCTCTAGCACCATTTTTTTTACTATCACTGATTTTCTTCAATTCCTCCCTCTCCCTAACATTTCTCAGAAATTATTTGTATCCTCTTTTGTGAAGAGGGAACAAAAATATGTTCAATTCTTCTGCCATTTCTTTGTTCCCCATTATAATTTCCCTCCTTTCTGACTGTAAGTGACCTACGTTCGTCTTTGCTAAGCTTTTTCTTTTCGCATATTTATAGAAGCTTTTAAAATCAGTTTTTATGTTCCTTGCAAGTTTACTCTCATACTCCATTTTCCTCTTCTTGATCAATCTTTTTGTCCACTTTTGCTGAATTCTAAACTGCTCCCAATCCTCAGGCTTGCTGCATTTACTGGCAATTCTATGGAAGCAAGGGTGGAAATTGCAGAGACTTTGCCCACAATTTACCAAGCCTATGGGGAGGGATGAGGCAAGATTACTGGAGGATTGCAAACGTTACGTCCCTGTTTAAGAAAGGGAAACGGGATAAAACTGGCAACTACTGGCCAGGCAATCAGCGATGAGAAACTTTTAGAGACAATAGCATGGGTCAAAATTAAATTTGCATTTAGAAAAGTAGAAAATAATAAATGAAATTCAATATAGATTTGTTAATATTTGATTAACCTGATTTTGTTATTTGATAAAGTAACCAAGAGGGACAATGAGGGCATTGTGATTTATGTGGACTTTCAAAAGATGTTTGACAAAGTACCACATGACAGACATGTTAGCAAAATTAAACCTGAGATTAAAGGATCAGTGGCAGCCTGGATACAAAATTAAACAAGGGACATAAAGCAAAAAAAGTTTTTCCAGACTAGAAGGAGGTATACAGGTATAGAGGGAGGTTGGTCTTAAGACCACTGCTCTATTTGTTGTATTTTATTGACCAAGAATTGGGTATAGGGAATAATTTTGTAGTTTGTTCACTACATTTTCATGTTTTGTATCATTGAAGAGAACAGTACTAATTTCAGGATGATATAGGCAGACTGATAAAATAGGAATACGCATGGCAGATGAAATGTAATACATAGAGATATGAAATGATTCATTTTGGTAGGAAGAATGAGGAGGCAATATAAAGTACAATTTTAAAAGAGGTACAGTAACAGACCTGGGGTCGTTTGTGCACAAACCTTTGAAGCTGTCAGGACAAGTTGAGAAGGCTGTTAAAGTACATATTGTATCCTTGGCTTTATTAATAGAGGAATACAGTACAAAAGCTGGAGTACTGTAACCAGCAAACACTAATTTAAATATGATATCAGGATACTTTTTTTTATTAATTCATGATCTGGAATGCAATAGGGGCGGAGGAAGCAGATTCAATGGTAACACTCAATTGGATAAATACTTGAAGGGAAAACAAGTAGCGCAGGAGAATGGGATTTATTGAATGACTTTGCCAAAGAACTGGCACAATGGGCTGAATTGCCTCCTGTGTTGCAACCTTCACAACAAAAACAAAAATACCTGGAAAAACTCAGCAGGTCTGGCAGCATCCGCGGAGAGGATCACAGTTAACATTTCGAGTCCGAATGACCCTGCATCCTTCTAGTTGAAAAATATTTTTAAAATTTTAAGTGTTAAAATATTTTACTACTTGTCCATGCATGATAAAATTATATTTTCATTGGATTATTCAGGGTAAAAATTAGTAATAAATGCATTCACATTCAGTCATAATATCGTTAAAGGCAACCTGCCGCTAACCTTTAGCCATATATGCCAACTCATTTTTCACATCTTAACATTTTGCTTTAATTTACGCTGCCGCCGAGCTATTTCCGGACGTGCACCTTGTACACAGGTAACATGAAACTCCTTAAAACGTGAACACTACAAAAATTGGATTATTGTGGCTGCTTCAAAACGTAGTCGTTGCAAAATAAAAAAACGTATCTGAAGGTACTGGATATACAGATCATTGACCAGCACCTACCATGAAACAGAAATTTAGCAACTTGCTGCCCTCCACGCTGTCTCGCGAGATCACTACTGAAAAATCCATTCACTGTTTTCCCCTCGCACATCAGCATCATCACTTCTGCAAAGGTGGTCAGAAGGAATAAAAGCGCCATTGTTTGAGTTGTTGTTAAAAACCCAAACTCTCCACCTCTTGCGGCTCATCTATTGTCGGTTCGGCAGCTGAAGCCCTGCATCCCACTTCAACCTGATACTGCGGATAATTGACACCCAAGATAACCATTCCTAACTCCAGAAAAAACGTGGATGAGCCCCGCGTTGAAATAATAACCAATCGGCATCAAATATGGCCGGGACGCTACGAGTTTGATCATCTTTTTGTGAGCAGCTTTGCCGGTGTTTTTCTACGTGTCAAAAGGAGTCATAAATTGGTTGCAAAACAACTATCGTAAAGACAACTAAATGCATCCAAAAGAGGAAGGACTTAAATAAATTCCATAGCCAATAATTGTTTTAATTTTTGGATCTGTCATTCTTGACAGTAAAAATGACTTTTTATTAGTTCATTGAGTTAGCCCGAGGTATAACATTTTATAAAATTGTAAACGTGTGTACTTTACGACAGCCGTAAAGCGGCGGGTGACGATGTTGAAGAATGGCGGTTGGAATGTGAGGGAGCGAGGAGAATTCAAAAAGCGGCTGCTCGTGACTGGGGGAGCGGGCTTCATGTAGGTACCAGAGAACCCCGTGTAGATCATAGACAGTGTGAGTTACAGATGCACGGGGCTGATCATACATAGGTCAGCACGGTGTAGATCATAGACACTGTGAGTTACCGATACACAGGGTTGATTATAGATAGATCAACACTGTGTAGATCATAGACACTGTGTGGGTTATGGATACGTGGGGCTGATTATAGATAGATCAACACCGTGTATATCATAGACACTGTGGGTTATAGATACACGGGGCTGATTATAGATAGATCAACACCATGTAGATCATTGACACTCTGGGGGTATAGATACATGGAGCTGATTATGATTAGATCAACACTATGTAGATCATTGACACTGTGTGGGTGATAGATACATGGAACTTATTACAGGTATATAAATCCTGTGTAGATCATTGACACTGAGTGAGTAATAGATACATGGAGCTAATTATAGATGTATAAACACGGTGTAGATAATAGATATATAAATTTTGTAGGTTATAAATACTCAGTGCTTCTAGGTAGAAACAAGGTGTAGGTTATAGATACATGGTACTTATTGTATATAGATATGTAAATATATATATATCATAGACACTGGGTTACAGATAGACGGTTTAGATCATAAACGTGATGTGGGTTACAAATGCGTAGTGTAGAGCATAAATATATAAACATGGTGTAGGTCATAGATATATAAACACCGTAGGTTATGAATACATGGTGTAGACCATAGATACAAATACGGTACGGATCATAAATCAAACACGGAACTGACCATAAATCAAACAAGCTGTAAATCATCGATATGTGGTGTCAGTCATAGATATAAACACAGTGTAAATCATAGATACACGGAGCAGATTTTAAATATAAATACTGTAGATCATAGATACATGGAGTAGATTATAAATATAAACACTGTGTACACCATAGAGACACCGAGTACATTATAAATATAAACGATGCTGATCACAGATGCCAGGTTGAGAAGAAATACTGCAGATCATAGGTAGCTGTTGTGCAGAGTAACAGTGCTGAGCATAGATCTGGAGTGTTGAGAAACATCATTGTGAACATGGGTACCTCCTGTAGGAAGAGACATTGTGATAATCATGTGTACCTGGTGTGGTAAGCGACACAATGCTGGTCATGGGTCTGTAATGTGGGCTTTATAGAATCTTACAATGGTTAGGCCCTAAGACCACAAGACGTAGGAGCAGAAGTAGGCCACTCAGCCCATCGTGTCTGCTCTGCCATTCAATGAGATCACTGCTGACCTGATCATCCTCAGTTCCACTTTCCTGCCTTTTCCCTATACCCTTGATTCCCTTACTGATTAAAAATCTGTCTATCTCAACCTTGAATATACTTAACCAAGCCTCTACAGTGTTCTGTGGTAAAGAATTCCACAGATTCACTACCCTCTGAGAGAAGATATTCCTCCTCATCTCTGTCTTAAATGGATGACTTCTTAACCTGAGATTATGCCCTCTGGTCCTTGACTCTCCTACAAGCGGAAACAACCTCTCAGCCTCTACCCAGTCAAACCCCCTAAGAGTCTTTTATGTTTCAATAAGACTCATTCTTCTAAATTCCAGTGAGTACAGGCCCAACCAACTCAACCCCTTCGCATAAGAAAATCCCTTCATACCTGGGATCAACCAAGTGAACCTTTTCTGGACTGCCTCCAATGCCAGTATGTCTTTCCTTAGATTAGGGGATCAAAACTGTTCAAGTATTCTAGCTGGGGTCTAACTAGTGCCTTGAATAGTTTTAGCAAGACTTTCTTATTTTTATACTCCATTCCCTTTAAAATAAAGGCCAACATTCCATTTGCCTTCCCTCTTACCTGCTGAACTTGTATGCTATCCCTTCAGCCAATCGTGTATGTGCCGGGTCTCTGCAAGAGCAATTCACCTGGTGCCATTCTCCCTCCTTTTCCCTGCAGCCCTGCAAAATATTCCTCTTCAGGTAATGATCCAATTTTCTTTTGAAAGCCATGATTGAATCTCTCTACCACCCTCTCAAGCACTGCATTCCAGATCTTAACCACTTACTGCAGAAAAAGGCATTTCCTCATGTTGCTATTATTTCTTTTGGCCACCACCGAGGTTAAATTGGCTGGCAGTAGTTGCTGGGCTTATCCTTTTTAGTACAAGGCTATAACATTTGCAATTCTCCAGGCCTCTGGTATCCAAGGAGGATTGAAAAATTATGGCCAGTGACTCCGCAATTTCCACTCTCACTTCCCTTGCTATCATTGGATGCATCTCATCTGGTCTTGGTGACTTCTCAATTGTAAGTACAGACGGCCTATCTAATACCTCTTCCTTATCAAATTGAAACTCATCAAGTGTCTCAACTACTTCCTCTTTCACCATGACTTGGGCAGCATCTTCTTCCTTAGTAAACATGCAAAATATTTAGTACTTCACCCATGCCCCTTGCCTCCATGCTTAAATTCCTTATAGGTCCATTATCAGCCACAATCTTTCTTTTACCATCCACTATTTATATGCCTTAGAAGAATCATGGATTCTCTTTTATGTTAGCTGCCAGTCTCTTCTCATGCTCTCCCCTTCTCTGATTTTTTTACAATTCCCCTCTGAACCTTCTCTGTTGAGCCTACCTTTCATTTGTGTTATCAATCTGACATCATCATAAGCACCCATTTCTGCTTCATTTTACTCTCTATCTCTTTCATCATCCAGGGAGCTCTGGATTTGGTTGCCTTACTTTTCCATCTCATGGAATGTACCTTAACTAAACTCAAACCATCTCCTCTTTAAAGGCAGCCCATTGTTCAGTTACGGTTTGGCCTGACTCTTTGATCCCAACTTATCTGGGCCAGATCCATTCTCACCCCAAGTTTTCCCTCACCCAATTAATTATTCTTATTCTGGATTGCTTATTGTCCTTTTCCATAGCCAACCTAAAACTTATGGAACAATGGTCACTGTCCCATTACTGTTCTCCTACTGATACTTGATCCACCTCATTCCCTTAAATCAGGTCCAGCAATGCCTTTAATGCCAATCCCACCATTACAAATTAAAGGACAAATTGTTAAAAGCCAAGAGATTTGACATATTAATGATTAATGCTGTTTTTTCAAACATGAGCAAATATAGTTTGACATTTTGACAGTGACCCCATGGTTGACAGGTCACTTGACCATGTCTACTCCATTTCCCATACTTCAGCTCTTTCCTCTTCCTCTCCCTCCCAGAACCATCATAGAGTTTCCCCTTGTCCTTATATATTACCCCACCTCCTCCACATTCAACAGATCACCCTCCATAATTTCCACCACCTCCAGTGTGACATCACCACCAAATGCAACTTCCCCTCCGCTTTCAGCGTTCCAAAGGGTCTGGTCCCTCTGCAAGACCCTGGTCCTTTATCACCTTCAACAGCCCCTAGCCTTCCAACAGGACCTTCCCAGGCAAGCACAGGAGATGTAACACCTGCCCTTGTACCTCCTCCTCATGCTGTCCAGGGTCCTATTCACTCCTTTCAGGTGAAGCAGTGATTTACTTGTACCCCTTTCAATTTATTATGCTGTATTCATTGCTCACAACACAGTCTCATTGGGGGGATCAAATGCAGACAGGGTGACTGCTTTGTAGATAACATCATTCTCAGTCCGCAAGAGTGATTCTGAATTTCCGGTCACCTCTCACTTTAATTCTTTGCCCCAGTTTCACTCTGACTTCTCTATCCTCAGTTTCCTTGGTTGTTGCAATGAAGTTCAATGTAAGCTCAAGGAAGGCCTTCATCTTTCAATTAGGCACTTTACAGAATTTCAAACTCAACATTAAGTCCAGCAATTTCAGATCATAACCTTTACCTCCATTTTTTCAGAAGACAGCTCATGGCATTAATTCTGCCATTTCCCATATACACCTCTGGACCCATCTTCTGTTTCTTGTCCCATTGCCATCTCCTTTTGCCCTGTGCCATCATGCTTTTTTCATTTAATCTATCCTGCCTTCCATCCAGTCACAGACCTTCCCTTTTGTTCTTTCCCTCTCCCTGCATCTGAACCTGCTTAAAATCTGTTACATCTCTTAACTTTTTTCAATTCTAACAGAAGGTCATTAACCTGAAATGTTAACTGTTTTTCTGTCCACAAATTCTGCCTGATGTGCTGAGGATTTCCAGCATTTTCTGCTTTTATTTCAGATTCCAAGCGTCTGTAGTCCTTTGCTTTTGTAGATTGAGAGTTATTTATAAAAATCATTTGTGCCTTATTTATTTCGAACAGATCTTCGTAGAATGTTACATTTGAAAACGCTGTATAAAAAAACATTTAAAAATTTCTACTTTCTGTCAGGTTACAATTGCAGTGATTGGAATATAAACTGCTGGATTGTTGTGCATTTAGCAATTTTCTGTAGCTGTTGCAAAGGTTTCAGTTTATTGTAGGCCAGTAGAAAAAGGTCATGAGCAAGGCTTAATTTTACTGGAATCATGTCTGTCTACCACAATCAATTTGCAAGAGTTGCTATAGCTGCAACACAGTGCAAATCGTAGTTCTGTGGTGTGGGCTTTATGACGGCCCCTGGTGTGGTGAACAACACAACGACATTCAACTTCTCATAAATTTGGTTTGCGTGTCCTGGCAACATGTGGGATTGTCTTTCAAAGCTGGACTGCAGCATAATTGCCTCTGAAGACTGCAGCCACCCCCCCATCTCAGCCAGGCAATCTCTCTCTCCCCCACCGAAAGCCTCTTTTCTTCCCCAGCAGATTCACCGCTCCACCGGTGTTCAAGCCTCAGGCTGAATGAGGCCCCTCACTTTCATACTGTTCGCTGCTCCTCCAATCACAGATTGTTTCCTTTTATTCGTTCATGGGATGTGGGCATCACTCATCCCTATTGCCTGTCCATAATTGCCCTTGTTCAGAGGGCAGTTAAGAGTCAACCACATTGCTGTGGGTCTGGAATCACACGTAGGCCAGATCAGGTAAGGACAGCAGATTTCCTTCCCTAAAGGGGCATTAGTGAACCAGATGGGTTTTTACAACAATCAACAATGGTTTCATGGTCATCCAGATTTAATTACAGATTTTCATTGAATTCAAATTTCATCATCTGCCACAGTGGGATTCGAACTGCGGTCCCCAGAGCATTACCCTGGGTCTCTGCAATACCAGCCCAGTGACAATACCACTATGCCACCGTCTCCAAAATTCTTTTTGACTAGAATGTCAGATTCATCCCTCTCCTTTGTGAAGACAGAGACAAAGTACTCAGTAAAAACCCTGCCCACATCTTCTGCATCCACGCATAAGTTACCTTGTACATTTTTGATAGGCCCTACCCCTTCCTTAGTTATCCTCTTCCTCATAACGTACTGATAAACTATCTTTGGATTTTTCTTGCCAATATTTTTTCATATCCTCTCTTTGCTTTCCTAATTTCCTTTTTTATTTCACCCCTCCACTTTCTATACTCCTCTAAGCTTTCCACAGTATTAAGTTTTTTGTGATGGTCATAAGCTTTCTTTTTCTGCTTTATTTTACCCTGTATGCTTCTGGATAACCAGGGGACTCTAGATCTAGCAGTACCGCCCTTTTTCCTTTTGGGGACATGTCTACACTGTTCCAGTAGAACCTCGATTTTGAATGCTTCCCACTGATGTGTCACTGATTTTCCTTCAAGTAGCTGTATCCAGTCCACTTTCACCAGATCACTTCTCAGCTTTGTAAAATTTGTGTTCCCCTAATTTAGAATTCTAACTCCTGTTCTATCTTTGTCCTTTTCCATTATGATGCTAAATCTAACTGTATTATCTCCAAAATGGTCACCCATTGCTACTTCATTTCCTAAGACTAGGATTGCACTAGTTCTCTTGAATGCAGTTCAAGAATTTTGTGCCCATCAGAGGGCATTTAAGAGTCAACCACGTTGCTGGTGGGTCTGGAGTCACATGTAGGCCAGATTTTATTCTCTAAAGGGCATCAGTGAACCAGATGGATTTTTACAACAATCAGCAATGGTTTTGTGGTCATCATCAGACTTTTAATTCTAGAATTTTTTTTATTCAGTTTTCACCATCTGTTATGGTGGGATTTGAACCTGGGTCCCCAGAGCATTACCCTGTATCTTTGGAATAGTAATCTAGTGACAATACCACTATACCACTGCCTTCCCACCTCTATTGCCCACTCACAATTTGGGGGTCTTAGCAGTGTGGCTGTCCCTTTTTTATTTCTGAGGTCAACCCATAAGGCCTCATTTGATGCTTCATTTAGTATATCATTCCACCTCACAGCTGTAATTGATTCCTTAGCTAATAATGCTACACCCCAACCCTTTTTATCCCCCTCTCTTTCTTGCCTGAAAATTCTATATCCAGGGATGTTGAGCTGCCATTTTTGCCCCTCTTTAAACCAAGTTTCAATCATAGCAGTGACATCATGTTGCCATGTATCTCTGTGTCCCTAGCTCATCAGCTTTATTTACTATACTCCTTGTATTTATATACCTTTGAACACTGCCAAAATCCTATGTTTTAATCTTTGCTTCTTCTGTCTTTCAGAGTCACTCATTAACTTTCTGCCTTCTGTTCCCTGCCCTGAACTTGTCCTACCTGAATCTATCCTCAGGCTCCTATCTCCCTGTCAATCTAGTTTAAACCTTCCCCAACAACACTAGCAAACTTCCCATGAAGATATTCATCCCAGTCCTGTTCAGGTGTAGACTGTCCAGCTTGTACAGGTTTCACCTTCCGCAGAACCAGTCCAAGTGCCTCAGAAACCTGATGCCCTCCCTCCTACACCAGCTTCCCAGCTACATGTTCAATCGTTCAATTCTCGTATCTCACTAGCATGTGGGACTGGGAGTAATCCTGACATTACTGCTTTCGAAGTCCTGCTTTTCAATCTTTTCCCTTATCCCTAAAATCTGCTTTCAGGACCTCACCCCCTTTCCTACCTATGTCATTGGTACCATGTGGACCATGACCTCTGGCTGATCACCCTCCACCTGAAGAATGTCCTGCAGCCGCTCCATGACATCCTTGACCCTGGCACCAGGGAGGCAGTGTACCATCCTGGAGTCACATCTATGGCCACAGAAATGCCTGTCGAACTAATAAATTCCCTATCACTACTGCTTTTACTTTCGTGAATATTGCTGAAAAAAGAAATGGCAAAGCATTCACCAGGACACTTTGCAAGAATACCAATATAAGGGGAAAACAACAAGTATGAACTTATGAACTCAGTGACTTGAGCAATTGAGCTCAGTTTTAATGAAGTCCACCTATTCCCAAATAGATGGTGTTGCCACGGGATCCCCTGTAAGCCCAACTCTTGCAAACGTATTTATTGGTGTTATGACACAGCAGTTGGTCAGGTTGTTATTTAAAATCCCAGAGGGAAACTATATTTTCAAATGTTTTGAGTTGCAGCTATAAATTCAGGAATAAGACTGCCAGTTCTCAAGACGTTTCTATATCAAACTACATGAGACATTTATTAATTTGCACAAGTTAAACATATACAAATGGCTACAGCTTACTACTATCATAGCTTTTTAACAAATTCCCAAAATAAACTCCACTAAAGCAACAACAACCCAAAGACTTTAAGCAGACACCAGGCAAAGCATTTTCACCTTACAAATTCAAGATGCGGTTCCTTTCACTTTGGTTCCTTTACAGACAATTGTAGGCGTACAACTGCTTTGATGTTACATGCCTCTACCCTGCACATACAAAACTGCTTTCTGTTATTATCAGCACTTGTTCCCTTTGAATGCAAATTCTCATTGCATCATCAGGCCCTTGGAACTCCACCTCTTCTAACAATAAAACCCCTTTAATAGTACCAATTTTATTAGTGATATAAACATTAATTGGTGTCTCCTAGCTAGGTGCAAGATTTCACCCCCAGTTTTTGAATGCTCTATTCAACAAAATACAAATGTCCTCTATCTCTGTGTTTACATCTCAAAATTACTATATATCAAAGCACCCAGACTAGCTGGATTTAATCCAATTAAAAAGCACACAAAATTAATTTCTAATAACATTATATACATTCATAGCTTCATGACATCCCCCTTCCTACCAAAAAATGAATTGTCATAATTCTAAAAGACAATTTTAATAACCAATCTCACACTATCTCCTATACTTATTACACTACCTGATGCATGCATTAACATTATATATATATATATAACTCAAGTCCTTGATATAAACAGAAATCACTCCAGTTCAGTGTCCATGTTTCTAAAAATGCCCAATTTTCCTTTAAGCTTCAACTTTTGATGATGAATCTTATTTAAAAAAAATCCAATAACCTTATATACATTATTAGCTTCATGACAGTTAGGTTCCATGATTTCAATGAAATGATACCTAACCTCCTACTCCTCATATATTTCTGATATGTGGATGATATGTTCGCTATATTTAAATCCGCAGCTGCATGTAATAATTTCCTTACATGTCTTAATGGGCTCCATTCTACGCTCAATTTCACATTTAAAATGGAGCAGTCAAATGAACTCCTTTTGCTTTATGTACTAGTTGGGAAATCTACCAAAGGTTTTCTGCCATGGTCTACCACAAACCTATCTTTACTGGCATTGGGATTCTTAGAGTTCTGCACGCTATTATCGGCAACCTTGTGAATCGGGCCCAAGCTACTTGCTTACCATGCAAGCTTGATTCTGAAATAGGGCACATCAAAGGCATCCTGAGGGACAATGGCTACCCTGATCAGATCATTTTGTTCTGTATATTAGCACAAACTCATGAACGAGCCTAAGGCTGACATTTTCAACCCTGAAAAGTGCCCGCCTACCACAGATTACTCTGGAAGGGCAAGGTACCTCAAAAAATTGAGCAACAGGTGAAGCTAACTGTTTCATGCTGCTACTATGTGGTAGCAACAAGAGTGGTATTCACCACTAACAGGATGTTGCAGTCAAGCCAAAAAGACGATGTATCTGTTACACAAATGAGTAATGTGGTATATGTATTTCAATGCCAGTGTGATGCTAGGTATGTAAGTCATACATCCCAAAGACTGGCAGATCATATCAAACAGCATGTCTCAGCTGCTGTTCACAATGGGCAGGGTACAGACCCTACCCAAACAGCTCATGCTTACAAAACTCTAAACACAGTGTCCAACATTGGATGTGATTCCACAATTGGACAACATCTGCTAAATAATCCTCAGTCTGCTAAGAATTACATTGACAGCCAATTTAAGATTGTCAGTCAGGCTCGAGGTGTGGCACATTTGAGTGTACTGGAAGCTACATATATTAATACACAGGGTCCTGTTCTTTGCAGACAGAAAGACCATGTACACACATTGTGCCTGTTTCAGCTAAACAAAATAAGTGACAGCCACTCGCTGACTCATTCCTCAGGGTAATACCTTGACCAATCAGCATTAAGCTGCCTGGTTTAAATTTCAAGCAATGCTTGACAGTTAACTGTCAGTCACCAACACTGGTGTATTCTCCATGGTAATGCCTCTACCAATCAGAGACCACCTGGCAGCCAATCAGCACTCTCTTCTCGTATAAAGTGTTGTTTTTTCCTTATGTTGGTTATCTTGTGAAGTGCCCTGATAATTGCAAGATGAAATGCTTCAACATGTCTCTTTTTTCAGCAATACTCCAGTTCTATACTACCAAACAACAATCCTCCTTACTTCTTCCTCCCCTCCTGTACAGTTGAGCTGCCCACAGTGCCTTGAACTTGACTCTGACTGTACTCCTCTGAGGAACCAACACCCTCACCAGTATCCAAAATGGAAAACCGATTAGCTCTCTGAACGTGCTCTCCACATAGTTCTCAGCCTTGCGGATGCACCACAGTGACCCCAGCCGCCGCTTGAGCTCTGAAACCCGGAGCACAAGTTTCTGCAGTGGTGACACTTCCTGCACATGTGGTCGTCTAGGTCACCGGTAGCATGCATGACCTCCCACATACTACAGGACGTGCATTCAACACGACCAAGCTGCCCTGCTTACATTAACTTTATTTTACTTTGGTTTACTTATATCACTATTTCACTTGGCTTTGACTTAACTTTAATTTCCTCTTACTTGTGTTTCTTACTTAAATCTAAGCAGTTACTTTAAAACTGATACATTTTTCTAATTTTCAGCTATTTAAAGACACTCCCTGACAGCAGTTTCTCACCAGTTGTTGAACTTAATGGTTTTCCTGTGGTATCACTGATTTTTTTCAAAACTCAACCAGCTCCCAAGTAGGTCAGATCCAGTTCTCCCTGTTCCTTGAAGATAAGTGAAGGCCCTGAGCCTCGCCATCTCTTTTATCTGCTCCCAAGTAGAGGCGTCTCCTGCAGTTCCTGTTCTCTCTGCACCCGAAGGGAAGTAATCCCACCAATGGGAACAGTTTCTCCCTTTCTACTCTGTCCAGACCTCCCACTCCATGAAATTACCTCTAGCAAACTTCCCCTCAGCCTTCGCTTCTCCAAGGAAACCCGTCCCAACTTCTCCAGTAAATCTACGTAACAGACCTGATAACCTTCTCGTCAATCTTTTCTGCACTCCTTTTTTATTTATTTGTTCATGGAATGTGGGCATCGCTGGCTAGGCCAGCATTTATTGCACATCCCTAATTTCCCTTGAGAAGCTGCTGGTGAGCTGCCTTCTTGAGCTGCTGCAGTCCATGTGTTGTAGGAACACCCACAGTGCAGTTAGGAAGGGAGTTTCAGGATTTTGGCCACACAAAGTGAAGGAATGGCAATATAGCCCCAAGTCAGGATGGTGTGTGACCTGGAGGGGAACTTGCAGGTGATGGTGTTCACATGCACCTGCTTCCCTTTTCTTCTAGATGGTGGTCACGGTTTTGAAGGTGCTGTCAAAGGAACCTTGATGAGTTGCTGCCGTGTATCTTGTAGATGGTACACACTGCTGCCACTGTGGATCAGGGTGGAGGGAGTGAATGTTGATGGTAGATGGGGTGCCAGTCAAGTGGATTGCTTTGTCCTGGATGGTGTTGAGCTTCTTGAGTGTTGTTGGAGTTGCATTCATCCGGTCAAATGGAAAGTATTCCATCACACTTCTACTTGTACCTTGTAGATGGTGGACAGGCTTTGGGGAGTAAGGAGGTGAGTTACTCTCCGCAGAATTCCCAGCCTCTGATCTGCTGTTGTAGCCATAGTATTTATATGCTGGCCCAGTTCAGTTGCTGACCAGTGGTAATATCTAGGATGTTGATAGCGCAGGTTCAGAGATGGTAGTGTGATTGAATGTCAAGGGGATGGTTAGAATCTCGCTAATGCCTTCACATCCTTCTTAAAGTCTGGTGCCCAGTTGAGGCGAAAGTAGTGTTTTATATAAGTTTAATGTAACGCCCTTGCTTTCGATTTCTATGCCACTATTAATAAAGCTTAGGATGCCATATGCTTTATTAACCACTCTATGAACATGTCCTGCTACCATCAAAGATTTATGCACATATACATCTGGTCCCTCTGTTCTTGTACCCTTTTTACATTTGTATCTTTTATTTTATATTATCCCTCCGTATTCTTTCTACCAAAATTAATCATTTCACACTTCTCTGGATTAAATTTAATCTGCTATTTGTCCACCCATTTCACCAACCTGTCTATGTCCTTTTTAAGTTCTGCAGTACTTTCCTCATAGTTTGCAATACTTCCAAGTTTTGTGTATTCTGCAAATTTTGAAATTGTGCCCTATACATCAAGGTCTAGGTGGGAATCACATAACCCGCCTCCTTTAAGCTGGTGAAACCTGTAATATTGCCTTGTGGAGCAGCAAAAATCAATCTGCCATCTTCCATCTAGCAAGCAGCAGCTCGGAACCAGAGCCCTGTCCAGGTTTAAATGCCTGGCACCCATCTACTCATCTACATTGTTTCTATTGGAACTGTTGAACTTCTGTACCAGGACCTACAAGATAATTCACCTCCACATGCCCATCCCATAGTGGAAGTCATTTCTACTAGAAAAGTGGGTTCTCTAGCCTCAGTCTTCAGCCTGCGGACTTTGTGAAAGAATACACCATTGGACTTTGATTCTGGACTCATGTGAATCAATAATTTTTAATCTATAGTTTTTTGCCCTGTGAACCTCTCTCTCTATTCCCCCATATTTTATTGTATGAGTAAAAAAGGAGGCTATGTCGTGACCCTTGATGTTTGAGTGCATGCGAATAAACTACCTCTCTGAGTTTACCCTATCTCGAGTTTGCTGTGGATCAGACCACACCAAAATTGAAGGCTTGGGAAAATACGCCACCACTTGTAAAGGGGGAAATCAAAACACCTTTCTGTTTACAGACGGGTGGTGAGAGGAGAATTCAGGGCTGTTTAAGCTAAACCCCGTCCTGCCCATATCACCTTTATTCCATGAGCTATAACTCTGCTCACAAATCTATTTTGTGGCACTTTATCAAATGTCTTTTCAGAGTCTATGAACACCTCATCTAACCTCTCTGCTACATCACAAAAAATGTCAAACAAGTTAGTTAAATACAATTTGCCCTTTACAAATTCATGTTAGCTTTCCTTAATTAACCCGCATTTGCCCAAGTGACTATAAATTTTATCCCAAATTATCCTTTCTGAAAGCGTCACCACCATCAGGATTAAATGGACTGGCCTGTAGCTGCTGGAGTTATCTTTACATCTTTTTTTGAACGAGGTGTAGCATTTAAAATTCTCCAATCCTCTGACACCACCTCTGAGTCTAAGGAAGACTGGATCTGGATAATTATAGCCAGTGCCTCTGCAATTTCCACTCTCATTTCCCTCAGTATCCTTGGATGCATCTCATCCAATCCCACTGCTTTATTAACTTTAAGTACAGGCAGCCTGTCCAATACCTCTTTATCATTTTTGAACCCTGAAGTGTCTGAACTACCTCCTCTTTCACCATGACCTTTATGGCATCTTCTTCCTTGGTAAAGACAGATACGAGTATTAATTTAATACCTCAACCATGACCCACGCCTCCACATGTAAATCCCCTTTTTGGTCCCTAATCAGCCCCACTCCTCCTTTTACCACCCTTTTATTATTTATATGCCTATAGAAGACTTTTGGATTCCCTTTTATGTTAGTTGCCAGTCTCTTTTCTTACTCTCTCTTTGGTTCTCTTATTTGTTTTCTCGATTCCCCTCTTAACCTTCTACATTCAGCCTGGCTCTTGGTTACATTATACACCCGACATCTGTCATAAGCACACTTTTTCTTCTTCATCTTAATTTCTATCTCTTTTGTCATCCAGGGAGCTCTGGATTTCGTTGCCCTGCCTTTCCCCTTCATGGGAATAAACTTTGATTGTGCCCAAACTATTTTTTGTCTAAATGATTGTTCAGTTACAGTTTTGCCTGTCAATCTTTGATTCCAATTAATCTGGGTCAAATCCATTCTCACCACATTGAGGTTAGCTTTCGCCCGGTTGATTATTCTTAAACTGGATTATTCCTTGTCCTTTTCCATAGCCAACCTAAAGCTTATGATACAGTGACTACTGTCTCCTGAATGTTCCCCTACTGCCATTTTATCCAGTTGACCCACCTCGTTCTCAAAAACCAGATCTACCATTGCCTTGTTTCTCATTGAACTGGATGGACTGGATACTGCTGTGAACACACTCAAGGAACTCTTGCCCCTCTCTGCCTTTTACACTACTACCATCCCGGTCTATTTTGGATCATTAAAGTCCGCTAATATAACTACTCTGTAATTATTGCATCCCTCTGTAACTTTCTTGCAAATTTGTCTCTGCATCTTTCCGATTAGTTGATGGCCTATAGGGTACAACAAACAATGTAATTGCACCTTTTTGTTCCTTAGCTGTAGCCAAATACATGCTGTCCTTGAACCCATTGGGAAATCCTCCCTCTCCAGCACTGCAGTATTCACCTTCATCAATACCACCACCCCTTCCCCCTTTCCTGTCCTTCCTGAACATCTTGTATCCAGGAATATTTAATACCCAGTCCTGCCCATCTGTTATAGTCACATCATATTTCCACATGGCTATCTGTGCCGGCAACTCATCAATCGTATTAACCACACACTGCGCATTCACATAGCTGCACAGTAACTCTAATTTAGATCTTATTACTTCCCCCCTTACTTTGAACCTACCTAATAACATACTATTCCTTAATCTAGTGCTATCTGTTTCTCCCAGCATTCTGTGCATCTAAGAATTCCTCTCTGGTATTACCTGCTGGTTCTCACACATCTGCCCAGTTTGTTTAAATCTCCACAATAGCACTTTTAAGGAAATTGGTCCTGGCTCTGCTTCGTGCAACCTGTCTGGCCTGTATCTACCTTATCTCTGCCAGAAATGGTCCCACTGATCCAGGAATCTAAAGCCCTCCATCCTACAACCATCACTCTAGCCACACATTCATCTACTTTATCCTCCTATTTCTGTACTCCCAAGCATGCAACCAGGAGTAATCTTGAGATTACTACTTTTGAGGTCCTGCATGCTAATTTCCTACGTAGCTCCCTAAATTCTGACTGTAGGACCACATCCCTCTTTCCACTTATATGGTTGGTATCCATGTGGATCACAACTGCTGTACACCCTTCCTCCTGCTGTGCAGCCATCCTTGACCCTGGCACCAGGGAGGCAACATACTATCCTGGATTTACGTCTGTGGTTACAGAAACACCTGACTGTTCCCCTAACTATCAAATCTCCTATCACTATTACTTTTACAGTCTTCTTCATTTACACTTACACAGATGAGCCAATTGTGGTGCCATGGACCTGGCTGTTGCTGCATTCCCAGACAAACCATCACTTTCATCAGTATTCAAAACTGAATATTGGTTGGAGAGTGAGATGCACTTAGGAGACTCCAGTGCACTACCTACTTGTTTTTTTCTTAACTGCCTGGTGGTCACCCATTCTCTCTCTCTTCTTGCATATTCTTAAGCTGTGGGATGACCACATCTATAAACATGCTAGCCACAAAGCTCTCAACCTCACGGATGCTGTGGTGACGCCAGCTACTTAAACGCTGAACTCCAGAGCTCAACCTGCTGCAACTGACGATACTTCTTGCTCATAGGGTTATCCAGGAAGTGTCCTTGGAATTCCACATAGCACGGGCCGGAGCTGCCCTGCCATTCTTCTCTCTACTAGATAACTACTAATAAACCTTATTTATACTAATAAAACTTACTAATAAAATACTAATAAAACTTACTACTTAAAATAAAAGAGAAAACTCACCAGCTACTTGCTTCTCTTCTGTTGACATCACTTAAATATAGAAAACTGAATGTTTTACTTAATTCTTACTTTCCTTAAATTTTAAACTTTTAATTTCGCAGATACTTAGACTAACTCCCTAACTTTGGAAAAAAAGAGTACACAGCAGCAATATTCACCAGTTGAATCAACTCACAGCCATCCTATGATGTCACAATTTGATTTCTATTTAATTTTTTCAAACTCTGGTATACCCAGGTCCACACCAGCTCCCGAGTCTCTCCTCAGGTAAGTGATAGGCCCCGAGCTTTGGCCCCAATTTATCACTTCCTTGGTGCTCCCGATTCCTTCCAGGTCTGCTCCAGCTCCCAAGCCTCTCCTTAGGTAATAATAAGACCTGAACTTGAGCCTCAATTTTATCTTCTTGCTGGTGCTCCTGATTCCTTCCATGGCTGCTCCTGTTCCCAATTCTCTCCTCAGGTAAGTGGAGATCTCTTCATTGTTTCCCTGCTTTGGAGTATTAGTGATATATAGGAACTCAGAGCTGCAAAGTTCTTGTTTTATTGAATTTAAACAGTTCCCCCCAGTTGTCATTTTCATCATTGGATATATGGGGTTTGGTTTAAACTAAAATTGGCATGGAGTGGGCAACAGCATATAGAAATAAAAAAAAAGGAATAAGGTGCATAAAGGAGTGAGAATGTTCAATAGTTCTAGAGAAGGGAGAACCATAAATAGGAGCAGACTATGAGGAATACAAAGACAGTTTTAGAGCGCATGTATGTAAATGCACAAAGTGTGAATGAGGTTGGTGAGCTATAAGCACAAATAGCCATGTGAGGGAGATAGAGATGAAACAAAAAAAGGGCAGTGTGATACATGTCAGGTGAATTCTTCATGTAAGAACCAGGCCACGTACAGTAAGTTGTGAAGGAAAGCAGAGAGGAAAATACGACTGGTAAAGAGAGAATATAAGAATAGAATGGCAATTGACACAAAAGGAAAGCCAAAAATCCTGTAAATAGTAAATTGCTAGTAAGAGGTGAGGTGGGTCCTAGTAGGGACAAAGGCTGGAATACTTAATGAGTTCTCTGTTGGTATTTACAAAAGAAGAAGTTTGTGACAAAATATTGGTAGAAGCTGAGAGTTTAGAGGCAGAATGTACTGAAAAAACAGGCAATGTTTAGAGTTGATCTGAAGCCTGGTCCAGATGTCTTGCATCCCAGGATGCTAAAGGAATTTCGGGTGAGGATCACAGGAGGGATTGCCATAATCTTGCAATTTTCCTGAGATGTGGGGGAGGACCCAGAAAATTAGAAAGTGGCAGATGTGACCCCTTCAAGAAAGAGTGTAAGGACATTCCTATTAAGTACAGGCTGTTCTCTTTTATTCTTTTGCAGGATGTGAGTGTCACTGGCTAGGCCAGTATTTGTTGTCCATTCCTAATTGCCCTTGAGAGGTTGGTGGTGAGCTGTCTTAAACTGCTGCAGTCCATGTGATCTAGGGACACTCACAGTGCTGTTAGGAAGGGAGTTCCAGGATTTTTACCCAATGACAGTGAGGGAACGGCAATATAGCTCCAAGTCAGGATGGTATGGGTCTTGGAGAGGAACTTGCAGGTGCTGTGTTCCCCTGCATCGACTGCCCTTGTCCTTCTAGGTGATAGAGGTTACAGGTTTAGAAGGTGCTGTCAAAAGAACCTTGGTGAGTTGTTGCAGTGCATCTTGTAGATGGTATACAATGCTGCCACTGTGCATCAATGGTGGAGGGAGTGAATGTTTAAGGTAGTGAATAGGGTGCCAATCAAGCCAGAATGGATTTGATTAATCAAATGGCTTCCTTCACTTCAGTTATGACTCTGTAAGAAAAACTGAAGTTGCAAGTTCTCTCCAAAATGTAATCCCTAAAATGGCTGCTTGGTTTATTTTATAGTCTTTCCACTTGTAAGTCAGGAGGTCGTGGATTCAAACCCCTCTCTGGGACTTGACTGCATAATCTAGATTGACACTGCAGTGCGCCACCACGAGAATGCTAAACTGTATGAGGTGCAATGTCTCAGATGGGACATTAAACTGAGGCCTAGTCTGCTGGTTTTGTAATACAAAAGTTGTCTTAGTATTATTCAAAATGAGATAAAGGCTCTTTTAGTTCTTGTCAACCACTACTTTTCTTAAATAACAAACTGACCATTCATTTTATTTGCATTTTATGGAATCTTACTGTGCACAAATTGACTGTCACATTTGCTCAACTAACATTTGTTATCCCTTAAAAGCAGTGTATTGGGGCATTTTGAGAACCTGGTAAAAAAAACAATATGAATGAAGGATCTGCATGTGAATTTGTGGTACAAATAAAAATGTCAAATCATTTAACTGTATGAAATCATCAAGCCAAATAAGTATTATTGACTAAGTTGTGTAAGGACCTTGCTGTGTTCAGTTCTAGCACTCATGATGAACAATAGGGGCAGGATTTTGAGTTTTCAATCAGGTCCCTGATACCAGAATCAAATAGGGGTACCAACCTTATACTGAGTCTGGAGCAGTCACCTGACAGTGATTCTGCCTGAATTGCCCAATTAGTGGCCAGAGTGTCGACCAATTAAGGATGGTAGGCCAGCTGTTGAAGCTAGAGGGCCTCCATCTTGAGAAGCCCTCTCAGAAACTTTAACAAATTTGAATTTAAAAATAACCACAGCTAATAGGTGAAACCCTCCAAAAGGTGTCTTCGACCGTAGCTGTGGCCAGGTAGAGGAGAGGGCCTCAAAAGCATCTGGTGTAGTGACTCCATGGTCTGGCGCGGGAAGCTGCCTTCAGATAACTGCCTGGCTCACGACGTTTCAGGGTCCTGCAGGCGGACTGGGAAATTGCAATCAGCCTCTGATAATTGGCTTTAACTGGGCTTTAAATTAAAATTATCTTAAGTTACCTGCCGCTTGCAGCTGGGTTGCTGTCAGCCCCTGAAGTGGCTTCACAAAGTGGTTCATGGGTTGGCTGGTGCTGGCAAACCAGTACACTGGCTGGCGATGCAAAATTATATGCTCCCTGCCTCCTTTCTTGCCCTCATACCTGGCTAAAAGATTCTGCCCTAGGTTTCAAAACCAGATATGTGATTTGTGTGTTTTAGATGTATTTGTCTCCTCTAAACATCAGACTTCTGTTACTAAACCTTCAGCCAAACAGTGTGATGATTATATACAGGTCCTGCATAACTTGGATTTTGTGGGACTTTTTGCAAAGGATAAGTAGCTTTTACTAAGCAAGTAATCCTTTGTGCTTTTTCTTTGAAGTGCCTCGCATGTGATTATTTGTCTTCTGGAAAGATATCCAGATTATCTGATCATAAATTTGGACAAGGTGAGTCTGCTAAAGCACTGAAATTGTATTAAGTAAGTTTGATAAACTGAAAGTTATTCTGATATGAATTTAGTAATATCTGAAATATAATATTTGGTGTTTTCTTGATCATTTTTTTCCCTCCCTACAGCTTGATTATTGTGCAAGCTTAAAGAACTTGCAGTCTGTTTCTAACAGGACAAACTACAAATTTATACAGGTATTTGAATAATTTCCAAATCACTAAGATAACTACTGATAACTAACTGCCTTTGTATTGTCAGTTCAAAGGTTTTTGAAGGAGACCAAAAATAAATTCCTGACAATGTTGAATTATGAAATGATTATTTCATTGGGAAAATGCTTCTTTATAGGCCCCAAAGAGTACACTCAATGCCTTTAACCACAGAGAAGTGCACAATGTGAGTGGTATACTGCCATAGCTCACATTGTCTGTGTCAACCAGCCTAGCAATATGCCCCATTTGATACATGTGATGATGTAATTTCCTTTGAAGATTTTAAATATTATGATATTACATTCTAATTATTAGAGCAAATGCTGAGATTGCTCTGGAATGCACTTCGTTCACACCGGAGTACAGATTTCAGAGCACAAGCAGCAGCTGGAAAATGACTGAGCCTCTTCACGGGAGGAGCAGGGTGTTTTTGCAGACCAGAAAAGGTTCTTATATTGCTGTCATACAGATAGGTGGGCTACGCTCTCAACCAATAGTCATGAAAAATGTCAGTCCCTGTTCAGGTGCTGTAATTAGTGGCTTTTTATGTTTACATTGCTGCCATTGTGAGAGGAATAAGTGTTCCATAAGAAAGTGTACTACAGGACATGTAAATGCTGCCATGATATTACAGTGTTGCTACCAAAGTGAAAGCTGTTTCTAGTAGCTACGCTAATATAAATCCAGCATTAGTGACCTGATTGCCTGTATAGTTAGAAAGGAAGAGTAAATTTATAAAGCACTTGTTACAGCCAATGAATAACTTTTGAAATGTAGCCACTGTTGAATTGTAGGCAAAAATAACAGCCGGTTAGTACACAGCAAGTGAGGTAATGACCAGTTAATCTGGGCTGAATGTTGGCCATAAAACTCTGCTTTTCAGAAAGTAGCGTGAAATCTTTTACATCCACCCAAGTGAGCAAACAAAACCAAAATGGGATATGGAAAAGATCAAAGCAAATTTAATTATCTGTTTTTTTTGGTACTTTTAAAAATCAATTTAGTTGTTTTGGTGGCGTCGGAGGATGAAGGATGAATGTTGGTCAGAACACCAGAACTCCTCATCTTTTAATGGTGCCATGGGATCTTTTGTATTCATACAAAAAGTGATGTGGTTTGAAAGAACAGAATTTTATTTATCAGTATACCACTCTACATAGCTGCTTAATGTAAGCTCAGCACTAGGAACAGTTTTAAAAGTATAGGTCCCACACATTGGATGGGCTATTTGAAATGAATATTTGTTTTTATTTAATAATGAATTTAATAAAACATAATTCTGTATCTCTTTGCCTTATTAAGCATGTTAACAATGTATAATTGCAGTGATTTTTTTTATTCATAGGGTGATATTTGTGATGAACAATTTCTGAAACTATTGTTTGAAACTGAAAAAATTCACATAGTTCTACACTTTGCAGCTCAGACTCATGTTGGTAAGGATTTTCAGTAACAAACCTTTCTGTATTTTATTTTCTTGTTATTGTTTTACAGAGAATGTTTATTTGCTTGTGTCCTGTGTAAGAGCAAAAAAGTGCAGAATG
Organism: Carcharodon carcharias; assembly: GCF_017639515.1. NCBI lineage: Eukaryota > Metazoa > Chordata > Chondrichthyes > Lamniformes > Lamnidae > Carcharodon > Carcharodon carcharias. Next base: position 128,100,160 of record NC_054477.1, read on the forward strand.
ATTGTACACTTTAATTGGGGGAAACTTTTCCTAAAGGAACTTAAAGCACAAACTATGGCTTTATCAATAAAACAATCATTTATTAATGGACTATAAAATTGATATTAGAATCAAACAACAATTTAGATTTATTGCTCATTTAGAATTACTTCAACAATAAAACAACATCTTCTGAATTTCCAAAATCCGTAACCTTTTTGGAAGTTCCTTGTCTATCTTCAACTAACCCAAGGATATAATTTATACATCCCTGGTTGGCACAAGCTTGTCAGCAAGATTCCATGGCCCAGCTCTTCCAGCATTATTGGAGACCGGAGATACCCCGAAGGATACATGAGGCCCCGACATTAGCACATCCCTGATACTTACGCGGGATGTTTAAACTACCCTGTCTGTTTTGCTGTGTGATTGGCCAGAACCAAGTAGCTTTGGTCTGTTTGCCCTTAACTAACCCTGGCTTTTACATGGATCTACTTAGGTATAAAACCAGCAAAATTCTTATGTAAATCAGCTGGAGCGTCAAAGCACAATACTCATCCCCCATCCCGCACCTGGGACGTTCCCACCTTGGCCTGCATCAGGGACAGTGCTCACCCACTCCTGTACACCCTCTCCCAACTCACCTTTTGGAATCCCTGGCTGCTGTCTGGCTGATGTCGGAATAGTCAGCATTATCAGGAAGTGTGGGGGAAAAGGTTTGAGCATTTTTGTAGGGTGAGCAGGGATTGAACATTGTGGTGAGGGAGGCAGCAGAACACTGTCGGGGATGAGGGAGGCTGAGCATTTTTGGGGTGTGAAGGGGGCTGAACATTGTCAGGATGAGGGACGGAGGAGAACACTTTGTGTTAAGGGAGGGAGGAGGACACAATTAGGGTGAGGGAGGGGCTTGATATTGTGAGGGAGGATTAGCACATTCAGTTGGTGAATGAAGAAACAAGAGCCAGTCTTTACTTGGAATAGATTTATTCACAGAGCGAAACATTACATGTATAACATATAGACTCCATACTATCCCTGTGTCAGTAAGTGTCTCTTTATATGTGCTCAACTAACCATCCAGTCAATGCCCTCCACCTGTATGTACTTAACCTCAATTAATACAGTCAACAGTGGAGTCCCATTCCTTCAGAATGTGATTGTTGGAGAATTATTTTTCTACTTGTCTGTTTGTCTCTTTTATCTCTTCATCCCATCTGTCTTTCCCTTTCCCTCACATTATTTTGCTTTCTCCGCATGATTTTACAATATATTAAATAGTCAAATTTATAATTCTGGCTTGGCCTTGTATAAGACTATGGACCAGATTTTTGATACCGAGGCGGGTAGCTTGATTTGGGAAAGTTCCCAACTCATCGGACCCACCTCAGTAGAAAGACTCCTAAATGGTCTGATCTTTGCTCCAGGGGTGGTATGGGGTGGAATTGGGCCCACTGCCCTCAGAAACAGAGTGCAGGTAGGGGTGGCTGAGTGCTGAGGCAGGTTGACTCAGGTTCTCTGGGACTTCATCCCAGTTGTATTGTGATATTTTAGGACATGTAGCTCTCACCAAAAGGTAGTCAAAGCATCTTTGTCAGTAGCACCCAGGTGCCTAGAAAATCTTTTAAAAATTACTTAATAGAAAAGATTATTTTGAATAATTGCACACCATTTCCTAACATCTTATTTCTCCAATAGTAAGCAAGCTTATAACACAGCATTCCCCACAGAAGCAACCCCTCACTCTGCCTCCCCCCATGGTACTCCATGCCAACTCACCCAGTACCCACCATGGACAGACCTTACAAGTCATGTTGAGATGAAATAAAATAGAGTTCTAAAAATCTAATGCAGCCTTCACTTTATTAAAAAAACTCCCATTCTTAAAAGCCCATTCAAACCCTTTAAATCTCAATTGGCTAATCTCATAAAATTAAACATAAAATAAAATTTATGCCCCACATCAAAGACAGCTAATCCTTTAATAGCCTATTGTCAATCAAGCTGTCAATAAAACTGAACTCAGAACACCCCAGTTGATTTACTTAGCTTTTGGAAATCAGCCAAGCATTGATAAATATCTTTGGGGTAAATGTCAACAAACAGCCTTTGAAACTGCTAGAACAGGGTTTTGTTTAACTCTCACTGACACCTGTAGTTTATTTTTATTTTAAAAGGGCTGAGGATTTAAATAACTTCACATCATGACAGTTATACAGACCCTATGCACCCTTCAAGGGCGTTTACTCCATAAATATTTGACTCCCATACTGTGGGGTTAAGGCCCTTGCAACTGCCTAAAATAGGGTCTGTTTGAACTCGGCACTGAGTTCAAATGGCCCTGCTGAGTTTGGGTTTGCCTCGTGTGAATTATGCTCTACCCCTTTTCCACCACTGGCAAAAATGTGACCTGTTGGAAATGGGGGTGGAATTTCAACATCCAAGAAATTTGGAAACTCCACAGAGTTTTCACAACTCCATGAAAATCCGGACCAATGTTGTTGCTTGCCATACTTACACTTACCACAGATGCCCTGTAGAGGGCACAGGTGCCTCATGGTAGCAAGTTATCACATAAAAACCGACAAAAGTGAACAGTGAATGCCATTCCTTCGCACGGATCACAAATTCTCTGCCATTGTATATAGCAAATGCTGGACATACACGGGTGCATACAGATGAGAAATGACCTATATTCATATAGGCAAAATATAACTAGGCTTATAGCCTATAATTCCCTATCATGTCATCCAACTTGATTCTAAAGGCTTTGCATCCATGACCCGGCCTGTTCATCCCATATGTTAATCATTCTGTGAAAAGCAGCTTCCCAACAAGGGTCTTTTTACTCATTTAAACTTTTGATCCCATTTGTCACAGATTAGTATTATTCTGGATCTACCTTTTCTCTACTCTTTACCTATCAGTCATCTTTATTGCTCTAGTCTCCCCTCATAACTTAAGTGGCATAATTCTAGGGTTCAATCTCATGACTCTTCTCTAAAATGCTCCCAGTTCTTGAATCTCTTGACAATCAGATGCAGTACTCAAGGATTGGTCTGAGCAGAGTACTATAAAGGTTGAGTGCAACTTCCTCTGATTTGTACTCTAAAATATTTTAACCAAAACTTAAAATATGTGACGAAAATGTTATTATTGGTGTTAAGGTGGACTCGGTCAACAGTGACCATTGTGGTTTCGGCTCTGTTTGCCTGTTTACATGAACCAGAATTCCATGCTGCTAGCCCACAAAAATGTTTTAACTTTTTTTTTCAGATAAGTCCTTCTGTTGTTCTTCAGAATTCACAAATGTGAACGTCTATGGTACAGAAGTCCTAGTGGAAGCTGCTTATCAGGCTAATATTGAGAAATTTATTCATGTTAGTACTGATGAAGTCTATGGAGGAAGTATTAAAGAGGTAACTGACGTTAATCATTTTTCCCCTGATTATTGTTTCTAAAACCTTAACCATCATTGCTGTTAAACTAACTGGTCTGTAGTTACTGGAACTGCCCTTATACCCTTTCTTGAATAAGGGTGTCACATTTGCCACCCCAATCCTCCGGTCCCTCCCTCAACATCCCCATATCAAGAGAAGATTTGAAGATGTGCTATCTCCACCACTACTGCCTTTAACAATTTGTGATGCAAGCCATCTGCCATGCAGACCAGACGACTTATTCACTATCAGCATAGCCAGCTTTTTCAGTACTTCTGCCCCTCCACTGTCATCCACCCATTACCTCCACCATCTCTGCTTCTACTGATATTTTGTCAGCTGTATCTTCCTTATTAAAACTGATGCAAAGTATGCATTAAGTATTCTAGCCTTGCCCTGCATCTCGAAGCACATCTCACTATGTCCCTAATAGGACCCACTCCACCTCTTCCTATTTGCTTCTGTGCTGTAGGAGATTTTTAGGTTCTCTTTTATGTTGACTGCCATTCTATTCTCATATTCTATCTTCGACAGTCTTATTTTCCTCTTCATTTCCCCTTTCAACATATCGTATTTTACCTGGCTCTTGTTTGAAGAATTCATCTGACGTGCATTATACATCCTCTTTTTTGTTTCACCATATTCCCTATCTCCTTCGTCATCCAAGAAACTCTGGCATTGGTTTCCCTATCTGTTGCCCTTGTTGGAATATTAAGGATATACCTGAATCATCTCCTTAAAGATCACCCATTGTTCCATTATAATTTTTCCTCTCAGCCTTTGGTTCCATTTTACCCTGTTCCAATTTAGACATTTTGCTTTAGATTATTCCTTATTCATCTGCATTACTGGTCTAAACCTTATGGTACAATGATCACTCTTACCCCACAGATATTGGTCCACTTGGCCCACCTTATTCCCCAGCACCCGATCTAGCAATGCTTCCTTATTAATTGGACTGAGAATATACTGTTCAAAGAAGTTTTGAATACATTTCATAATTTCCTCCCCCTTTACCCCAAATTTATATTTGAGTAATTAAAGTCCCAGATATTATCAGCTATAGTTCTTGCCCATCTCTGTGATTTCCCTGCAAGTTTATTCCTCTACCTCTCTTTCACTATTTGGAGACCTATAGAATACCTCCAGTAATGTGATCATACTCTTTTTGCTTCTCAACTCTAACCAAATGGATTCTTTCTTGTTCAAGAATATCCTCTCTTTCTAATACTACAATTTCTTCCCTAATCAGTTGCTGCCACCCCATCCCCCTTTTTACCTTCCCTATCTTTTCTGAGCATTTTATATCCTTTAATATTAAGTGCTCTGTCCTAACTATTTTAAACCATTTTCCCTTTATTGGCACAACATCATAGTCACATAAAAATATTTGTGTTTGTAGCTCATCAACCCTATTCACCACACTTTGTGCATTTACCAATCTGCATTGTAAACCAGTCTTTATGCTCCTTGTAGTCCTTCTTAGTCCACTCCTCTCTAATATGATGCTACTCCCTTCTCTAGAACTGCCCAACACTCAGTTTATGTACCTTATTCCTCTTTTCTACTTCAATATGCTGGTGCATTTTTCTCTGCCAATTTAGTGTAAACCCTCGCCAACCACATTAGTGAACCTCCCCATTGCGACACTGGTCCCTGTTCTGTTGAGGTAGCAACCCGTCCTCTTTGAATAGGTGACTCCTGCCCAGAACTGGTCTCATGCCTCGAGTTACGCATTGATCCTCCCTATCTTCCTGTTTCCAATCTCATTATTGCCTGGTGTTGGGAGTAATCCAGAGATTACTACCTTTGAGGTCTGACTCTTTAACTTACTCCCTGCTCCTGAAAATCTGACCATAGGACCTCAATACTTGCCTTCTCTAGGTTGTTGGTACTACATCTAGTTGCTTATTCCTAGCGCCAGAGAGGCAACATATCATGCGGGACACACTATGGCAGTTACAGAAATGCCTGTCTGTTCACGTGACTCATGCTGGGTTAGACAATGGTCAGTTTGTCAGCTTCTGGATGCAGTGTTTGTTACATGTGTTGGATTAGGTGATGGTGAGTTTATCAGTTTCTTGGTGCAGTGTCTGTTTGCAATATTATTTGATTGTGGAATTTCAATGTTAGTGATTAATAGCAGTGATGAATGGCATAAAACATAAGTATAATCACCATTAATTGAAACTTGCAATTCTGTGAGTGTTGCAACTTGAAATAGATTTTTCCTTTCTATTCACAAAGTTATAAACTTCCAGAATCTCTAGAAAAGCAATATTTTGTGCCGTATGCCCTCTTCCCCATCTCTTTGGGCTGCACCATCTATCTCTGTCTGCCATGGCCTCTTCTTCCTCTCCCCACTCCGCTTTTCTCTTTCTGATCTTAGCCTCCTTCCTTTCTTCCTTGTTCTTGCGCACACCGCACCACAACCCCCTTACTTGTCACAGGGTGTTGGTGTTCTGGAGAGTTCAGTCTAGATTGCATGTTGATTCCTTGGGATTTGAGAAGAGAGGAAAAGAGATAGCTTAAACAATATATTATATGCAATAAAACATCCCAAGATGCTTCATGGTGCATTATAAAACAAAAAACGACACTGAGCCACATAAGATAATAGGGCAAATGCGTGAAGAGATTTTAAGAGCAGTGTTTTAAGGGGGAAAGGGAGGTAGGGAGGATTATGGAGGGAACCCAGAGCTTAGGGAAATTGTGTTTTTGATGAGATTTGGGTTCTTCCTGCAGTCAAGGAGTGGTGGGTCATGGGGTGGGGACCCTTACAAATGTTAAACGCAAATCCAGGATGCAGTTTTTTTTCTTTGCCATAACTGGTTGGATGAACATGAAGAAATATAGCCTATTGGGCAAGGGGAGCAGCATGGGGTAGTGCCTGTCAACGAGCACTACAATACTTCTGTCCCAGATTCCATCTTTCTTTCCTAGAACAAGGTAAATCGATGTTTGTTTTTGACAAATGCAATAAAACTTTCACACATAAAGTTCAAAAGGAAACATTTCTATCCTTGACCCTAATTGAGATGTGATAGACGAGTTTTCCTTTTGGGTCATATCACATCATCGGAGAGTATGGCCCATGCAAAATTGGTGGGATATGCTCACTTGGATAAGGAGAAGCTTCAGGAAACGACAGAGCAGAAAATTATGGGCTGGATTTTCATGGAGTTGGGGAGACTCTGTGGTGTGGTGAAAATGGAGCCAGTACCCGATTCTAGGATTCCTGACACCATTCCTGGGTTTCCAATTTTGAGGAGTGTCTTTTAAATGTGCAAGCTAGTTCAGGTCATGAAGGCACATCCTACATGCCTGACCAGGCCAGCTTCATTGCGGGGATAGGCATGTCCTAGTCCTCCACAATTTTCGTGGATTTGGGCCAGGGTTTTCAGAGAGTCATGGCCATAGTCTGCATGAAGGAACCTTTTGAAAGGTAAGTTCAAAAGGTCCTCCTCATGCTCCACATGTTTAGGTACGCCCTCCCACTCACCCCCTATGGCCCCTCAAGCCCCCCATTCCAAGGTATGCCCCCAGTGTCTGCATTCTTGGCTGAGATCCCAGACATCCATTAAAGCACCGAAACACCCGTGCCCCGGAGAAAACATTGCTTGATTCACAGTTCTAGCTCTCTGATCTCTTCTGTCAATTGTACAATGTTTATTTACACAAGATAAAGAGGTTTCAAGTGCTAGCAGTTTCTGCTATTGACACTTTAAAGGGTCTGGATTTTTATTGGCCTGGAATAAAAAAGAGTTTTTTTTTGAGAAAGTGGAAAGTTATCAATGAACAACTGATTTTTTTTTAAAGCTATTGTCACTATAGTGTTCACTGGTTCTATATAGTGTCTAATGGGTGAATGGGCACGAAAAAGTACCATAGTTTGGCATTGGGGCATGAAGGGGCATAGGGGGGCATACAATGGCATGGATGGGGTGTGTGAGGGGTGAGGGCTAGAGGGCCTTTTTTAATTATAGCTGGGATGAAGTCCCACAACACTGATGCAGGGTTTTTAATCAGTCCACTTCGGCACCCGGCAGCCCCTGTGGCTGCCTCTGAATTCTTTCCCAGATTGACTGGCCTGGCCGCAGCCTACACCCGCACCATGCCACAAGTACCATCTTTTCTGGCACTTTCTCCTGAGGCGGGTAGGCAGAGACGGGATTATCCCGATTCCCGATACCCACCTTGAAATCGAAAATCCAACCCTATGTGTTTAAATTATTTACCTTTTAGTCATTCAAAGAATTAGAAAATTTGTTGTTGCAGCCACAAATGCCCAACAAAACTGTGAAGGGCTGTGTATACAAAAGAAAATGATTAATGTGAAGGAAAGACAAGTGCAATGAAAAATCAAGGAAAAAGGTGATTTAAGTGTTAACATTGTATGTGCAGCAGACTGAAATAGTATGTAAAAGGAACAAAATTAATAAAACTAAAACTTATTTTTTTTAAAATTCTGAGGAAGAAGCAAAGTACTGAAACAAAACATGAAGGTAAGAGAAACTGGTAGCCAGAGCCTGAAAATCTTCAGCAAGGGACTGTAAAGATGTGCTGAGCATAAGCCACCCTGTGGTCAAATTGTGCATTTAACAGTATGAAGCGTTTCCATTATAATTGTGCACATAAGAATGTATAATAGAAAAAGATAACACAAAATGTGTGATAAAAATGTGACAGCAGGAAGTCATGGCTCAGAGGAAATAGAATCAGAAGCAAGATATTTCATTATTAAAACAATCTATGTATAATAACACATTGGCCCAAATCTTCAGAGATCTTCAATCCAAAGGTGATTGCCACTCCACTCCTGCTTTTATGCACCAAGCTGGAGACTTCCGATCCTGGCTTCTCCAGAAATGCAGAGTGGCCCTGAAATGGAACTGCATTTTTGTAGCAACTTTTTATGGCACTTGCTGCCGTATTCTGATGAGCAAAGAGTTTATATGTCCCAAAACAACTTTGAAGAGCTACAGAGAGAAGGTGAGTCTGTAATGGGGTAGGGTGGGTGAGGTAAGGGGGTAGGGTGGGAATGTAAGGGGGTGTGGTCGATGAGGTAAGTCGGGTAAGATAAGTGGTAAAAGGGGGTGGGGTTGCAGTTGGATAGGGTGGTGAGGTTAGGTGGTAGGTGGTAGCTGAGGTCATTGGTTAGGTGTGCGAGTCAGGGTTTCGGAGAAGCGTCAGGTGGTGAGATCGGGTCAGGTCAGTTCGGTGGGGGAGTCGGATGGTGGGGGCTAGTCAGGGTGGGGGGCAAGTCAGGTGGTGAGGTTAGTCAGGTTGGGTTGAGGGGGCAGTTGGATTGTCGGGTGTTGGGGGTCAGATCTTGGGGTTGGAGTCGGGGCATCAGGTTGTGGGGCTGGGTTGGTGGGGGATTCAGGGTTTCGAGGAAAAGTCAGGTGGTGACGTCAGGTTGAGTTGAGTTGGGGACATTCGGGATCGGGTGGAGTTGGGACGTGTGGGGGGTAGTTGGAGGAGTTATTTGTATAGTCATCAAGAGTTAGACTCGGATTTTTCTGTCTAAAATTTCCTGGGTAACCATCCAGGTAACTGTATGAAGCTTCTGACTCAAACTCAGAGTTGGAGAATTTTGTGGAGGGTCCTGAGGAGCAGGGCAGTTGCCCATTGGAAGTTGGAACTTCCCAAGCAATTCCCACAGAGTCCTTGCTTTGGGATTTCTGTGGGCTCCCTTGGCACACCTTTGGGGTTATGACCGGCCTCCAACTATCCGGAGACTGGAAGATCCTGGGCATTAAGATTTTTAGCTGCAAAATATATGAAACATCAGTCTTTGGTGATACTCATTAAAAAAAATCAGTCCTTTTTTAGCTACTGTGATTGTTCACCAATCTATCATTCCATTGACCCATTTACTAAGTCTAGCCATCTTGAATGTCATTCCTGGACCTTGTCACTTCCTTCTCATCCATTTGCTGGCCTTAGTTTTCTACAACTTCCATCATGGACCTGTCCTTTATGGAGGGGCTTAATGTTGTGTGCTGCTCCTATACCAGAATTCATTTTGTCCTTTTGAGGCATTCTCTCTTGGCCAGTTGTCAGCCTTCCCAGTCATTATTGTACAACCTTCTATGTACCTGATCTCTCCTGAACCCAGATTAGGACAATGTACTCCCTCTCAGCCTCTGATTTGGCTGCTCTGCTGTCTCCTGGCTTCCTCAATACTATTCAAAAGAATGTTTGGCTTTTTTGAACTGATTAAGCCATGATTTGGACTTGTTTTGCTTGTATTTCAACAAGTGTTAATTTGTTAAGATATGTATAAAACTAAATAAAGCATTGGTACATAATGTTTATCTGAGTTTTTCAGCCTAGAAAGACACCTTCCATAAAAGTCTCTAAAAGCTGTATTATTGGATGTAATTTGCCAGGAGTTACCTGTTTCATATCCAAGTGACCCTCTTCCACTGACATGATATTTTGGACACAAGAACAAGCTTAAAGAGAATTTGGTAAGAAGAAAAGAGAAAATTAGTGGTTTTAATCGGATAAAATAATGCTGTAAATGAGCAAAATAAAACCAGTCAGAAAAATAATTGTTGACATCTGCAGAATGAGTGGTACCCCTGACAGAAGTTGAGTGTTTGAATAACTAGTACCCAGACAGACCTGAGGGATGGAAGAGATGATTGATTGAAACATATGAGACCCTTAGGGATCTTGACAGGGTGGATATGGAAAGGATGTTTCCTTTTGTGGGAGGATCTAGAACTAGGGGTCACTATTTAAAAATAAAGGATTGCCTATTTAAGACATTTGAGGAATTTCTTTTCTCTCAGAAGGTTGTGAAACTTTGGAATTCTCTTCCTCAAAAGGTGGTTGAGGCAGAGTCTTTGAATATTGTTAAGGCAGAAGCAGATAGATTCTTGATAGGCAAGGAGATGAAAGGTTATCGGGGTAGTCTAGAATGTGGAGTTGAGGTTAAAATTAGATCAGCCGTGATCTTATTGAATGGCAGAGCAGGCTCAAGGGGCACAGTGGCCTACTTCTGCTCCTAATTGTAAGTTCCTTTGTATGTTTGTTCATATGATGGTGGTTCAGACAATGCATTTCACCTGCCAAGCATGTTCGCTACCCCAATGGACATACCTTTCCTACAGAAAACAAAAGAAAATTATGAGTTCCCATGATGCTCTATTTTGTAGCAAACCTAGCATGTTCAAGAATTATATCAGGTAAAGTAATATTTGTGAATATATATGTTTTGATGCCACATCAACTAATACTTTTGGATGTATTTTATTTAGCTTTGAAAATGCAGTTCCCCAGGCAGATGGAAATTCATAGTATCATGTGCCTAATACTCAAATGACAAATTGCTGGGTGTTAACAGGATTGACATTTTAAGTTCTTTCCAAAACATATCAATCTGAATGCTATCAATCAGTCCTATGATTGAAGGAATGGGAACGCAAAAGAACTGCTTTTAATTTGATGAATAATTATACCTTAAACAACACTATACAAATGCCACTTTAAAGTTGACTTGTCAGTTGTAACATTGCTTGAATATGCAAGTTTACTGTAGTATGTGTTTTCAGTATCAAACTGCTTCTTTGATTTAGGAATTTAATGAAGCATCACCTAAGCATCCTACCAATCCCTACGCAGCATCAAAAGCCGCATCTGAATGTATAGTAATGTCCTATTGGGAAAGCTTCAGGGTAAGATTATATATTTGTTTTACCAAAATATACTGAAAGGGTTACTGATATTTTTTCAAAGTAATTTTGGCCAGTACTTTGGAATCCGGTGTAAAGTATAAATCTTTCTTGACTGACTTCCTGGGTGAGTTCTGGCTGAAAGGTTCTCATAAAAGGAATATTTTCTGGTAGTACCTATCTATGCATTCAGGGTGTCAGCCTTGGCACAGAGGCAGCATTCTCTCCTGGAACTCAAAAGGTTGTGAATTCAAGTCCTACTCTGAACATTTGAGACATAATCCAGGCTTTCATTTCAGTACAGCAGTGCCAAGGGCACCATCGTTCAGATGTGACAATAAACTAAGGTACTCTGTCAGGTGGATGTAAAAGATCCCATGGCACTATTTCAAAGAAGCAAAATTAATTGTCACTTGGAAGAACATGGGTTAATAAACACCTGCAAACCTGAATTTGTTAAATGCAAATCATGTCTGTCATGCATTGAATTCTTCAGTTAAATAACAGTCAGTTAATGAAGGTTATGTCATTGATATTGTTCACCCTTTCCAGTTATTATTACCCACTCTTCTTGATCACTGCCACTCTCTCCCTCATAATCGTCCCCTTTATGGAGTTACTTGACAGCAGCTGTTAATGTCGTGATCTTTAAGTCCTCCTCTCCGGCTGGATGCCCATTAGATGTCTGCAGCTCATTGGCTCGATGATTGGCACGATAGTAAGTGCACTTGAGAGCCTATCAATTCAGGCACAGAGATCATTCGCTCAAATATCTGGGCCTTAGTGTCTGCTGTAAGGGCCGGATTTTATGGGGCGCCGTGGTACCCTCCCCCCCCTACTCCCTAACTGAAAAGTTGGTTGAAAACCCACCCATGGCTGCTCTGCAGCAATTCAACACTGGGAGCAGATTAACTGCTTTAAAGAGAGACTTCTGCCCCTAGATAAAAGCAAAGAACTGCGGATGCTAGAAATCCAAAACAAAAACAGAAACAGAAATACCTGGAAAAACTCAGCAGGTCTGGCAGCATCAGCGGAGAAGAGCACAGTTGACGTTTTGAGTCTTCATGACCCTTCAACAGAACTAAGTAAAAATAGGAAAGGGGTGAAGTATAAGCTGGTTTAAGGGGGGCGGGGGGTGTTGTTGAGACAAGAAGCCAGTAATAGGTGGAGATAACCAAAAGATGTCACAGACAAAAAGACAAAGAGGTGTTGAAGGTGGTGATATTATCTAAAGGAATGTGCTAATTAAGAGTAGACAGCAGGACAAACAAGATACAGATAGACCTAATGGGGTTGGGGTGGGGGGAAGGAATACTAAAAGAGCTAAAAGGTAGAGATAAACAATGAGTGGAAATACATTTAAAAATAATGTATAACTTCTCCCTCCCAGAAACATGATATGGTCCCCCTTGTCCTCACTTATCACCCCACCAGCCTCCACATTCAAAGGATCACCCTCCGTCATTTCTGCCAACTCCAGCATGATGCCACCACCAAACACATCTTCCCTTCACCCCCCCGGCGGCATTCCGTAGGAATCGCTCCCTCCGTGACACCGTGGTCCACTTCTCCATCACCCCCTACTCCTCAACCCCTTCCCACGGTAACTTCCCATGCAACCGCAGAAGAAGTAACACCTGCCCCTTCACTTCCTCTCTCCTCACCATCCAAGAGCCCAAACACTCCTTTCAAGTGAAGCAGCATTTCACTTGCACTTCCCTCAACTTAGTCTACTGCATTCGTTGCTCCCAATGCGTTTCCTCTACATTGGAGAGACCAAACGCAGACTGGGTGACTGCTTTGCAGAACAACTTCGGTCTGTCCGCAAGCCTTACCCAGACCTCCCTGTCGCTTGCCATTTCAACACTCCATCCTGCTCTCATGCCCACATGTCTGTCCTTGGCTTGCTGCATTGTTCTAGTGAAGCTCAATGCAAACTGGAGGAACAGCACCTCATCTTCCGACTAGGCACTTTACAGTCTTTTGGACTGAATATTGAGTTCAACAATTTTAGATCAAGAACTCTCTCCTCCATCCCCACCCCCTTTCCGTTTCTTCCCCTTCCTTTTTGTTTTTCCAATAATTTATATAGATTTTTCTTTTCCCACCTATTTCCATTATTTTTAAATGTATTTCCACTCATTGTTTATCTCTACCTTTTAGCCCTTTTAGTATTCCTTCCCCCCACCCCGCCCCCACTAGGGCTATCTGTACCTTACTTGTCCTGCTGTCTACTCTTAATTAGCACATTCCTTTAGATAATATCACCACCTTCAACACCTCTTTGTCCTTTTGTCTGTGACATCTTTTGGTTATCTCCTCCTATTACTGGCTTCTTGTTCCAACAAACCCTTAAACCAGCTTATATTTCACCCCTTTCCTATTTTTACTTAGTTCTGTTGAAGGGTCATGAAGACTCGAAACGTTAACTGTGCTCTTCTCCGCTGATGCTGCCAGACCTGCTGAGTTTTTCCAGGTATTTCTGTTTCTGTTTTTGTTTTAGACTTCTGCCCCTATCTTAGGAGAAAAGCACCAGATCTGGGGGGGTGGGTGGAGAAAGGATGTGAGGCGAGGAGTATCTCAGATGGGCCCAGGGGCCCACAAAGCTGGCAGGTTTCCCACACATGGCATGGGTCTCCCTCCACCCCCACTGCAGGTAAAGTACTTGCAGCAGCGGGATGAGGTGCCACTTAAGGGCCTCAACAGGCCCAAGCACTGGTGGGCTACCTGACGTCTCCTCTGCCCCTATAAAATTTCAGACAGTTTGGGAACAGTTGGAAAGGTGGCACCCACTGGATTTTACATGCTCCCCTGCCTTCAAACCCACTGGTGAGGGAAGGTAAGATCTAGCCCTAACTTTTTTTTAATTGTACAATGCTGCTCTTACACATGATGAGGGCTATATAAATATAACATATAAAATGTATAAAATACATGTTCTCTTTGTTTAGTATATGCATGAATTTACATGAACTTCTTTGTTTTAATTTTTCTTTTTAAACTATATTTTCTGTAGTTCCCAGTCATTGTAACAAGAAGTAGTAATGTTTATGGACCTCATCAATATCCAGAAAAAGTAAGCACCTTTGTTGTTCTTCGACCTAACAAGAATCTGATTAAAATATAAGCAAAATAATGTAGATGCGTTCAACCTTATGATGGAGGGAAGGTCATTGAAATCTGAAATAAAAACAGAAAATGCTGGAAAAACTCCAAGTCTGGCAGCACCTGCGGAGAGAGAAACAGAGTTAACGTTTTGAGTGCAATATGACTGTTCTTCAGCACCTGCTGAGATTTTCGAGTACCCTCTGTTTTTTTAAAAATCTAATCAATGCTTCTGCACTTGCTGTTACAAATTCAAAAAAAAATTAGAGAATACTGAAAATACTTTATGTACCTTACTGAGCATTTCTGCCACTAGCAAAATCACAGACACAATTGGCAAAAAATTACATGGTAATATTTATAATATTGAAGTAGTAAATTTGGAGGTGAATTATGAAATTGCTATTTGTTATGGATTTCTCTGAATTTTTAGTTAGTTAACCAAATGTTTTGACTAGTATGCAAGTTTAAATGACAATACACATGATCACTGTAGAACATGTCTCAATAACTTTGTATGAATGGTATTAGTTACAAGTTCTGAGTGCTAACATTATTGGACATGTGAATCAAATTAACAATTAGCTGTAAGCATGAAAATAGAACTAAAATTAAATGGGAACGGCTTACATTTATATTGTTAAAAAGCAGGACAAATCCAACCTGGCTAATTATCACCCCATCAGTCTACTCTAGATCACCAAAAAGTGATGAAATATGTCATCAACAATGCTATCCAGCAGTAGTTACTCAATATTAACCTCCTCACTGACATTCAGTTTTGGTTCTGCCAGGGCCACTTGGCTCCTGACCTCATTAATCCTTGGTCCAAACATGGATGAAAGAGCTGAATGCAAGAGGCAAGATGAGAGTGACTGCTCTTGACATCAAGGGAGCATTTGACCAAGTGTGACATCAAGCAGCCCTAGCAAAACTGGAGTCAGTGGGAATCTGCGGAAAGCTCTCCACTGGATTGGAGCCATACCTAGCACAAAGGAAGTTTGGTTGGAGGTCAATCATCTCAGTCTCAGAACATTGCTGCCAGAGTTCCTCAGAATAGTGTCCTGGGCCCGTTCACCTTCAGCTGCTTCATCAATGACCTTCACTACATCTTAAGGTGGGAAGTGGGGATATTCGCTGATGATTGCACAATGTTCAGAACCATTCGCGACTCCTCAGATGCTGAAGCAGTCTGTGGTCCATATGCAGCAGGATCTGGACAACCTTCAGGTGTGGGCTGATAAGTGGCAAGTAACACTTGCAGCACACAAATGCCAGGCAATGAACATCTCTACCAACAGGAGAAAACCTCTCCATCTCCCCTTGACATTCAATGGCATTACCATTGCTGAATTCCCCACTATTAACATCCAGGGGATTACCATTTACCGGAAAGTGAACTGGACCAGCCATTTAAATACTGTGACTATAAGAACAGCTCAGTGACTGGGAATCCAGTGGTGATTAACTCACCTCCTGTCCACCATCTACAAGGCACATGTCAGAAGTGTGATGGAATACTCTCCGTCTGCCTAGATGAATGCAGCTCCAACAACACTCAAAAAGCTTGACACCATCCAGGGCAAAGCAGTCCACTTGATTGGTACCACATCCACCTTAAACATTCACTCCCTCCACTAACGATATGCAGTGGCAGTAGCATGTACTATATAGAAGACTCATGGCAGCAACTCACCAACTTCTTTGACCTGCGAGATAAGGGCAGTAGATGCATGGGAACAGCACCACCTTCAACCACCACTCTAAGCCACACACCATTCTGACTTGGAACTATATCTATTGCTGTTCCTTCTCTATCGCTGGGTCAAAATCCTGGAACTTCTTTCCTAACAGTTCTGTGGGTGTACCTACACCACATGGACTGCAGCATTTCAGGAAGGCAGCTCACCACCACCTTCTCAAGGGCAATTAGGTTTGGGCAACAAATGTTGGCCTAGCCAGCGATGCTCACATTCTGTGAAAGAATAAAAAAGTGCCTTTTAATGTAACAAAAGACCCAACTAAAGGTTAGAAGGAAGTTAAGGAAGGTGGCAAAGAGATTTAGTACTTTCAGGGAGAGTTGCATAATATGGGGGTGGATAACCAGAAGTTTTATAGTCAACGTTTGAGTGGAAAAGAGTGCTCAATAAAGCAGAGTTGAAACCAAAGTGTACTTACATACTTAAAAACAACAATTATAAGACAGCACTCTACTTTTTGTACACCACATAATTTTGTAGTTTGTTATTCTTTACGTCTCCTTATTCATTATTCTGAAAATAATTGCAACTACACTGTTCCAACATTATCAAAAATGTAGATGATTTTGGGGCAGTTTGGTTTCAACTCTTATGATTTGTATCAGTTGGGATCCCTATTTGCTCAGGGTTAGTTTCTTATTGTGGGGATCAATTGTATTTCATTTTTGCTTTGGCAACACATTTCTCACTTTATTGCTTTTTTTTAAACAATCCAAATGATTTTTATTTATATTGTGCAGAAAGTAAAGACCTATTTGGTTCGTATTGCATTTTTTGTTAAAATCCATTTTAAAACAATTGAAATACAGATGAGGAAAGACACTATTTTATGTAATCTAATTTTTAAAAAATTCATTCATGGGATGTGGCCAGGCCAGCATTTATTGCCCACCCCGAATTGCCCTTGAGAAGGTGGTGGTGAACTGCCTTCTGACCTTATGATGGAAGGAAGGTCATTGATGAAACAGCTGAAGATGGTTGGGCCCATCTAGGACACTACCCTGAGGAGCTCCTGCAGTGATGTCCTGGAGCTGAGATGACTGACCTCCAACAACCACAACCATCTTCCTTTGTGCTAGGTATGACTCCAACCAACAGAGCGTTTTCCCCCTGATTCCCATTGACTTCAGTTTTGCTAGGGCTCCTTGATGCCACACTGTCAAATGCGGCCTTGATGTCAAGGCAGTCACTCTCACCTCACCACGGAAGTTCAGCTCTTTTGTCCATGTTTGAACCAAGGCTGTAATGAGGTCAGGAGCTGAGTGGCCTTGGTGGAACCCAAATTGGGCGTCAGTGAGCAGGTTATTGCTAAGCAAGTGCCGCTTGATAGCATTGTTAATGACTCCTTCCATTACTGATGATGGAGAGTAGACTGATGGGGCGGTAATTGGCTGGGTTGGATTTGTCCTGCTTTTTGTGTACAGGACAATTCACAATGCTGCCTTATGGATTTTGTAATTTTAATGAGCTGCCTTTTGATACTTGCTAAAGTTTGCATTTGTAACATTCTTAAAATGATTATTGGTCAATCTGCAAAATAATTTAGATACAAGTATGGAAAATTTATTAATATAAACTAAAATATGGTAAATTTCCAAGTAGTCTGGCCCAAATTTGCTAAATGTACCAGACTTCATATGTATGCATTTGTATTTATATATAGCTGTTTTTTAAAAAGTAATGTAAGGTGCGTTTGTGATAGATGAACAGTTCTTTTAAATCTTTAAGTGTGATCCTGTTGCTTTAATTTTTCTTTAGGTTATTCCAAAATTCATAGCTTTATTGCAACGTAACCGAAAATGGTAAGTCATTTCATGGAAATTGAGGCTGTGGCAAGGTTTACATTTGTTGCCTATTGGATTGGGCTTAACTTCTTGTTTTATTGTTACATATGGGTTCTTCTGAATTTGCAAAAGAAAATTTGGATTAATTCATGTTTTGAAAAGTGCAACATTTTGGACCTGATGGGTCACGGGCATCATTGTACTTTTGAAACTGAGAGTCGGCATTATAGATTGTTGGATCCCACTTTGGCATAACCTGGGTGTGTGGGTTGGGAGCCGTTCTACAGACTCTTATAACCAACACTCTTTCTGGGATTTTTAGTTGAAAGTGACATTGAATGCATCAGCTCAAATATGAATGACTATATTATAATAAGAGGCAAGTAGTTAGATGACATCTTTCAACATAACTTATGCAATAGGAGTAATGGGTGTTGTGAACAACAGTGTATTTTGGGCTTGAAAGAGTTACAATATTAATGGCTGTAGCATAGTCAATTTACCATTGTTATACTGGGAATTTTATAAACTTCACACGTTTTTAAAATGTCATCTTCATTTGGCACTACCAACTATAGGAACAGGTGTAGGCCTTTCGGCCTCTCGTTTAAAGGTCTTACAGGAGCAGTGTATCTTGGGTACCTAATTGGTTAAAGCTTGGCAGTCAGAAAGCAGTGGTGAACATATTTTTATGACTAGAGAGAAGTTTGCATTGGGATCCCCAAGGCATTGGTATTGGGACCATAGCTTTCCTTCATGTATATGTTCAGAAACTGGTAAAATGCAAAAATACATGACACATGCAATTTAATGGAAAGAAGGGTGAACTGATGCATTTTGGGAGAAACAACATGGATAGGCAGTATTATGTAAATTGTATTAAATAGTGGGTGGTGCAAGAGCAGCAGGACATGGGGATGCACTTTCACAAATTCTTGGAGGTGGTAGGACTAGTTGACAAAATTGAGAAAGTGTACGGGATGTGTACTTTTGTAAGTAATGGTATTGGACACAAAAACATCATGCTAACCCCTTTACAGAACACTGTTTCAGCCTCAGCTGGAGTAGAATCATAGAAATTTGTGACCATTCAGCCCATCATATCTGTGCCAGCCATAAAGAGCTATCTAGCCTAATCCCACTTTACAGTTTTTAGTCCGTTTTTAGTACTTTTTAAATGTGATGGTGGTTTCTACTTCTATCACCATTTCAGGCAGTGAGTTCTAGACCCCTGTGATCCTCTGGGTGAAAAGAATTTCTCCTCAACTCACCAATCCTTCCACTAATTGTTGTTTGTGATGTTCAAACAGGAATACTGGAGCAAAAAATTCAGACAGAAAAGAAAATCAAAAATGGAAGACTGCCCCAGAAAATGAATTAATGTATGGGACAAATTGCAGTGAAGGATGTATAAAAATGCAAAATAACACACAATGGAAAAGCCATTTTAGAAAGACAACTTCAACAGATCTGCTTTGAGCTCTTCCCTTTGTCATTTTATTCTCAAGGTTCAAACTATTGCCAAACTTTCTACTTGGATATGAAAAATTTGCCTTGGGATACTTTTCTGTGTTATTTACATATGCAAACAAATCTGTGCTCTTCTTCTTTTCCTTTTCCTTTTCCTCCCCGCTCCCATTTCACTTGGACTATCCGCAATACTGGTTAATTACCCTTCTGCATCTCCTCCTGTCAGTCAATCCCGTTTTGTTTAAGCCTTTCACCACAGCATCTTTCCATCTGATCTCAGGACCCCTCTTCTCCTTCCTGGCAGTCCCTTCTCCTCACCTCACCACACTCCTCTCTCTCCTCAACAGACAGCCATACCATTTCAATCTCTTCTCTGCTACTTTCTTCAATGCTCTCAAAATCTTCACTGACCCCCTGAGGTATTGGTTCAAGATTTTTCTCCTTTCTCATTACTCCATCTCAGTATATACATCTCATTAATATCCAGTCATTGTTCTTTTCTTTTTGATGTTGCACAAGCTCCACTTAAATTGACCAGGCATGGGGCTCCCTCCTTGGGAGACTATGGGCCACCAGCAAGGAGTTCAAATCAAGGCTGTCAAGCACAGCATGATTTTTAAAGATTCTGTTCTTCATTGTCTTCTGTTACAACAACAACTTGTATTTATTTAACACCTTTAATATGGTTAAAAAGACCCTGGTGCTTCATAGGAACATAATCAAAAAAAATTGACACTGAGCCACATAAAGATATATTAGGGAAGATAACCAAAAAGCTTGGTCAAAGAGTTAGGGCTTATGGAGTATCTTAGAAGAAGAGCTGTAGAGAGGCTTAAGGAGGGAATTCCACAGCTTAGGCTCTTGTCAGGTGAAGGCAGAGTTTTTTTTATTCATTCATGGGATGTGCGCTTTGCTGGTTCACCTAGCATTTATTGCCCATCCCTAGTTGTCCTTGAGAAGGTTGTGGTGAGCTGCCTTCCTGAACCGCTGCAGCCCATGTGGTGTGGGTACACACATAGTGCTGTTAGGGAGGGAGTTCCAGGATTTTGACCGACCAAAAGTGAGTCAGGATGGTGAGTGATTTGGAGGGGAACTTCCAGGTAATGTGTTCCCATGTGTTTGCTGGCCTTTTCCTTCTTGACAGTAGTGGTCGTGGGTTTGGAAGGTGCTGTCTAAGGAGCCTTGGTGAATTCTTGCAGTGTATCTTGTAGATGATACACAGAGCTGCTACTGTGTGTCAGTGGTGGAGTGAGTGAATGTTTGTGGATGTGGTGGCAATCAAGCAGGCTGCTTTGTCCTGGACAGTGTCAAGTTTCTTGAGTGTTGTGGGAGCTGCACTCATCCAGGCAAGTATTCCAGGGGAATATTCCATCACTTGTGCCTTGTAGATGGTGGACAGGCTTTGGGGAGTCAGGAGAGGGGTTACTCATTGCAAGATTCCTAGCCTCTGACCTGCTCTTGTAGCCACAGTATTTATATGGCTAGTCCAGTTCAGTTTCTGATCAATGATAACCCCCAGGATGTCGATAGTGGGGGATTCAGTGATGGTCATGCCATTGAACATCAAGGGACGATGGTTAGATTCTCTCTTGTTGGAGATGGTCACTGCATTTGGACATGGACATTAATGAATGGTGCTGAACATTGTGTAATCTTCAGCAAACATCCCGACTTCATTGATGAAGCAACTGAAGATGGTTGGGCCGATGACTTCCCTGAGGAACTTCTGCAGTGATGTCCTGGAGCTGAAATGACTGACATCCGACAATCACAACCATCTTCCTTTGTGCTGGGTATGACTCCAACCAGTGGAGAGTTTTTTCCCTACTTCCCATTAACTCCAGTTTTGCTAGGGCTCCTTGTTGCCACACTCTTTCAAATGCGGCCTTGATGTCATGGGCAGTCATTCTCACCTCACCTCTGGGGTTCAGCTCTTTTGTCCATCTTTGAACCAATGCTACAATGAGGTCAGGAGTTGAGAGGCCTTGGTGGAACCCTAACTAGGTGTCAGTGAGCAGGTTATTGCTAAGCAAGTGCCACTTGATAGCATTGTTGATGACTCCTTCTGTTACTTTACTGACGATGGACAGTAGACTGATGGGGCGGTAATTGGCCAGGTTGGATTTGTCCTGCTTTTTGTGTACAGGATGTACTGGGCAATTTTCCACATAGCCGGGCAGACACCAATGTTGTAGCTCTACTGGAACAGCTTGGCTAGTGGCATAGCAAGCTCCAAAGCACAAGTCTTCAGTGCTGTTGCAGAAATATTGTCAGGTCCCATAGCCTTTGCGCTATCTACTGCCTTCAGCTGTTTCGTGATATCATGTGGAGTGAATTGAATTGGCTGAAGACTGGCATCGGTGATGCTGGGGACCTCCAGAGTTGCCAGTGGTGGAATAGTTTAAATCAGGATATGCAAGAGGCCAGGATTAGCGCACAGATATCTTGTAGGATTTTTGGGCTGGAGAGGTTACAGAGATAGTGGGGAAGGCTATGGACTGATTTGATTACAAAAGTGAGAATTTTAAAATAGAGGTTTTGCCATACTTAGAGCCAATGTAGGTCAGCAAGCACAGAATCTGTGGGTGATCAGGACTTGTTGCGAGCTAGGATACAAGCAGCAGAACTTTGGATGACCTTAGGTTCATAGAGGGAAGCCATCCAGGAATGCCTTGGAATAGTCAAATCTAGAGATGACAAATCTTGGATTAAAATTTTTTGTTGATAAAGGTGAGAATATGAGATCAGTGAAATAAAATTAGTTCAATGTTTGGCACCCAAGACAAAATTGAAGAATTTACTTTCACAGGGCAGACCTTTGTCTGGTGGAGGTGCATATCAAAATTTTGGATGCAATTGTATGGATAATTGTGGACAGAAAATCAGGGCAGAACACTTAAATTCCTATACTTTCAATAGATGAAGGTGTGTGCTGAAAGTGTAAATTCATTAACGTACCCGTTTACTGTCAGCATTAAATGTTCCCAAACTAGGGAGAAGATGAATTTGGCTACAGCGTAAACTAAACTTAGTCTTAGCATCAGAATCACAACCTTGACTGCATTAATATTTTTTTTCTCTGTCCTGCATACGCTTACATTTTGTTTTGAGTGTGACTGATAATTGGGACTAAATGATATGTCATTTTATGCTGCGGAATTACACTCACTTGAAATTGAATTTAAGGGCACCCAACCAGCAAAAAGAAGACTTTTATGACAACAGGCAGCTCTAGCATCATAGAATTATTACAGCAGAGAAGGAGGCGATTAGGCTGTCAAATCTACACCAGTTCTGCAAGAACAAATAACCTAGTCCTACTCCCCAGACCTTTCCCATAACTCTGAATATTTTTTTCAAGTGCTTATCCAATTCACTTTTGAAAGCCACAATTGAATCTATCTCTCCACAATCTTGGGTAGTGCATTCCAGATCCTAATTAATCAGTGTAAAAAATGTTATATCATGTGTTTTGTTCTTTTGCTAATCAACGTAAACCTGTGTCTTCTGCTTCTCCACCTCTCTGCCAACAGGAACAGTTCTTGCTTATCCACCCTGGATCCCTCATGATTTTGAACACCTCTATTAAATCTCCTCTCAACTATTCTCTTCTCCAAGAAGAACAGCCCCAGATCCTCCAATCTATCCACTTACCTGAAATACCTCATCTCTGGAACCATTCTCTTAAATATTTTCTCCACCCTTTCTAATGCCATCACATCCTTCCTTAAAGTGTGGTGCCCACAGTACTTCATAAGCTCCTAAGAAATAAGCCAGTCAGCCCCACGAGCCTGCTCTGCCATTCAGTAAGATCTGGCTGATCTGGTTCTGGCTTTAATTCCATTTTCCTGCCTGCCTCCCATAACCTCCAACTCCCTTGTTGATCAAAAATCTTTCTAACTCAGCCTTGAACATATTGAATGACCTAGCCTACACTGTTCTTTGAGGAAGAAAATTCCAAGAGCTAGGACCCTCTGAGAGAAGAAATTCCTCCTCACCTCAGTCTTAAATAGGAGACCCCTTATTTGAAAACTGCCCTGGAGAGGGATTGATTACAGTGTGTTTTGTGGGGAGAGGGGCTGATTATAGTGTATGCTGGATGGGAGGGGGAGGGGTGTTGTGTGAGAGGAGGAACTGATTACTGTGCAAGTGCTGGAGTGTAAAGTGACTGATTACAGTGTGCGGTGGGAGAGGAGCTGATTACAGTGTGTGTGTGGAGAGGGGCTATTACTGTGTGTGTAAGAGGGAGAGGGGCTGATTACTCTGTGTGTGTGTGTATTGGGGAGAGGGACTGATTACAGTGTATGGGGGAAGGGGCTGATTACTGTATGTATCTATGTGTGGTGGGGGTGTATACCCCTTTTACATTTCATTAATCTCACTAAGGCATTCAATACAATCAGAAGTACAAGGCTCTACATGATTTTGGAAAAATTGGCTGCCCACTAAAGGTCTTCAATCTCATCCGCTCCTTCTATGCCAAAGTGCACTGCACTGTACAGTTTGCTGGCTCCACTTCCGACAGTTTTGGAGTGAAGAATGGAGTGAAACAGGACTGTGTCCTAGCCCCCACTCTGTATGACTTCTTATTCGCCATGCTCCTGACCTCCACCTTCCTTGCAGATGTGAAAGTAGTCTACTTGCACACTAGGTCAGATGACAAGCTCTACCACCTATAAAGACTGAAAGTGAAGACAAAACTCATTGCATCCTGATCAGGGAACTCCTCTATGCACACAGCAACTCAACTACAGAGATTCATGACTGTCTCTCCCATGCCTGTGTCTTGCTCTCCCTGACAATAAATGTCAAGAAAACCGTGGTAATGGGACAAGGTGTTACATCTCCATCCTGATCACACTAAATAAAAACCCACTGGAAGTGGTTAGCAAATTCTGCTTTCTTGGATCCACAGAGGCAGGCAAGCTGTCCCTTGATGCAGAGCTCAATACACGCATATGGAAAGCAGTTACCACCTTTGACGTTTTGAAAAACACGCATAGGATAACACCAAGCTGACCCTTAGAACCAGGCTAATGCTTCATAAGGTCAATGTTCCCAGCACTTTTTTGTATGGGTGTGAAGCATGGATGATTTAGCTACCAGGAGACAAAGCTCAATAATTTCTGTATTCACTATCAGTGGCACATTATGGCGATATCCTGGCAGGACAAAATCAGAAATGTGACAGTCCCCACTGTTTGCTTTGATCAAACAGAGGTGGCTTTGGTGAATCGGACATGTCCACAGGATGAAAGATGGTTGGAAACCCAAGGACCTTCTGTATGATGAGGTAGCCCAATGCTGCACTTCAAGGATGCTTGCATGCGTGATATGAAGGCCACAAACATTGACTATCGCATCTCAGGGTCACTAGCTAGCAAAAGAGGGAATTGTGACACCTCTTGTGGGCTGGTGTGCACTACCATGACAACCAATAGCTGTACCAGCGTGGCAACAGGTGCCAGTGCCAAAAACAACAACCCGCACCATCTCTTGGCAACTTCATGTACAGCAAGAGTGTAGATGTTCAGTTTTATTCTGGATCTCTGTGCATTAGTGCATCAGCCCATATTTTCAAATAAATGAGTTTCATGTCTTATTTTGGCAGGTTTTGTGAAGTAGATACATATTTATATAAGGTTCAGACGCTTGTGGTTCAGCATTCTAACATTCTATAAACCAAAAAATTCCAAAATCCTGATAAGTCTTAGTCCCAAGCATTCCGGAGTGGATAGTTTACAGTGTTTTTGAAATATCATTATACTTTAGAATTAACTTCATTTTGAAAACCTGTTTTTATTTCTTTTTACCCTGTTAGCTGCATTCATGGAACGGGCGTTCAAGCACGTCATTTTCTCTATGCTACGGATGTTGCTGAGGCTTTCCTCACAATTCTTGAGAAAGGTGAACCTGGTGAGGTCTACAACGTTGGCACAAACTTTGAGATGTCGGTAATTCAACTTGCAAAGGAGTTAGTTCATCTGGTAGGTGAAATTCAGACAGAATAGTTGTGCTGTGTTTCCCAAATGATTTCTTTGCTTTTGTCTCTTCTGGTAACCTATACGTCACGTTGATTGAGATGGGGCAGTATCTTCAATGCCAACCTGATCTAGCCACTGGGAGGTTGCGTGAGTGAAGTAGTGTAGGAAGTTCATTTTTTCAGTGCAAATTCTCATCCTTCCCCCATAGTACAAGTTTGGGGGAAGGATGAGAATTTGCACCAAAAGAATAAACTTGCCTCCTGTGATAGGCACCTTGTCGGTTATTGGCAATGCATGCCTACCTACTTTGCTGGGAAAGAGACTGTATATGTCAGCAGCAATTGAGAGCCTGAGGTGTTGGTACTCAAACATGTCAAGAGAGCTGATTTTCTTTGATTCTCTGTGACCTTGACTTTCGTGGAGACTATGCGGCGTATCCAAAATGGTGCTGGGAACCTAGATCTGGAAGTCCCACCCCCATTTCCTCCAGATCCTATTTTCACTGGTGGAGGAATGGGAGTGAGATGTGACAACACGAGAGAAACTCGAACTCAACAGGACCATTTGAACTCAGTGCTGAATTTAACAGACCCCATTTTCGCTGGAACAAGAGACTTGACCCATTTTGTGTGCTATAAATTTTTAGAGTAGACATAAATGCTCATAAAGGTCGGATAAGGTCTGTGGAACTGTCAAGTTATTTAAATGATGTGCCCTTTAAAATATTGGAAAAAGAAAACAGCCGTCCTGTCTCTGCCAGTTGAAAAATATCTATGCTTGCAGTTTCAATATCTGTTTGTTGACATAACCCTGAGACCTATCATTATAGCATTATTGCTGCTTGTCTGCTTCCACAACCAGCATTAACACTGTGGGGAACTGTAAGTTCACAGTTTGATTGACAGGTCCAAGAGATTACTAAATGATTTAACTGTCTTTGATGTGGGGTTATAAATACCGATGTCTGTTTTTAATAAGGAATGACTTACCTGAGGGGATTTAAATGGATTGAACATAATTATGAACAAGGAACAGCAGTAGGCCATTCAGTCCCTCGAGCCTTGTCCGCCATTTAATAAGATCATGGCTGACCCGATAGTAACCTGAAAACTGCATCCTGCCTACCCCCCCGATAGCCTATCACAACCCCCCTTGCTTACCAAGAAACTACCCACCTCTGCCTTAAAAATGGGCTTTCGTGAATGAGTATTTTTTACATAGTGAAGTCTGGCATAGATGTTTATAACTTTATTTTTTTTCATCTCAGCATGGCTCCTGAGGTCTGCCCACGGTGGATAGTGGGTGAGTTGGCATGGAGTGTGTAAGGGCAAAGGGTGATGGATGGGGGCATGGGTTGGCATGAAGTTGGCAGAGGGACTATAAATGGCCATGGAAGTAGGTGGGGTTCATAAATTGGCACTACATAGGCATTGGGGCCATAAGTGGCCATGGGAGTGGGTGGGGATTTGTAAGTTGGTATGGGTTGGCACTAAGGTGGCATAGTGTTATAAGGGGCCATGGGGATGGATGGGAGCATGAGTATGGGGATTGGATGGTGAGGAGTGAGGCCTAGAGGGCCAAATGCATAAGAAAACAACTGGGATGGAGTCCCAGAGAACTGAGGTGGGCCTTTTAACCAGCCCACTTCAGTACTTGGCAGACCCTCTGACCATCTCTGATTTGCATCCGGGGTAACGGGCTTAACCTTATCCCTCCATCCCCCTATTCCTGGATCAATGATCCCACCCATCCTCACAGGATTACTTCACAGCTGCTACTAGGGGACCTATTCAGAACTCCTATTGCACAGTCTTAAGCCTTTTCCCATTTCTTAATTCTACTTATAAATCAAGGAATTTAGGGGATATCATTCCCAAAGAAATTGTACTGGAGAAATTAATGAGACCGAAAGTCAACAAATCCCCTGAACCTGATGACCTGCATCCTAAGATTTAAAAGAATGTGCCTGCAGAATTAATAGATGTGTTGGTTTTGATCTTCCAGAATAACTTTGATTTGAGAACAGTTCCCAAGAATTGGAATGTAGTACATGGTTTTTCAAGAAAGGAGGGAGAAAGTAAGCAGGAAACTATAGGCCAGTTGGCCTAAAGCAGGACTAGGAAAAATACCAGAACTTATTTTAGGGATGTGGTAACAAAACATAAAGATACTGTGATTAGGCAGAGTCAACACAGATTTATGAAAGGGAAATTGCGCTGAATTTAAATTTTTTAAAAATGGGTGAGTTTTGTCGGATGAAGGTTTAAAGTCACAAAAACCTGTTTCCTGACCCAAACTCACCTCCAACCCACCCATTCCTGGCATTAATTGAGGCTGGAAGTTGGGTAGGTGATCCAAGGATTGTAACTTTAAATAAGAAAATGAGCTGCAAGCTTCATTGTCATGCAGCTTTTCAAATTTAACTGCTGTCAGCTGGGTTTCCTGAGCTTCAGGCAACCTGGAAACAAGAACTTGGATTCAGGAGGTGGTTGTTTTCACATCCGGCATCTTCGACCCCACCGCCACTGCCGTGGACCTATCTGCTGTTGTCGCCTTCACTGTTAATCAAGCTGGCCTTTAAGCGAGCAACTGATCAGTGATATCAGCAAGTTAAAGCTCCACAGCATGTGGGCAATTCAGAATTGTAGGTTCACACGACTTTCTGACCAACCCCTCCTTTGTGGGTCAGATCAGTTAAAATTCTGTTCATCATGTTTGACAAATCTGTTAGAGTTTTTTTGAGATGTAACTAGTAGTGTGGATAAAGTAGAATCAGTGGATGTAATTTGGATTTTCAAAAAGCATTCAATAAAGTGCCACACAAGAGGTTATTGCAGAAAATTAGAGCTCCTGGGATTTTGGGTACTATATTAACATTGGTTGAGGATTGGTAATGGACAGAAAACAGAGAGTAGGAATAAATGAGTCATTTATGGATTAGCAGGTGGGGTATCTTAAGGATTAGTGTTTGGGCTTTAGCTGTTTACAATCTATACCAATAACTTAAATGACAGAACTTAGTGTAATGCATCCAAAATAAAGACGAAGTGCTGGAAATAGTCAGCAGGTCCAGCAGTATCTGTGGAGCATGAAACAGAGTTGCCATTTCGAGTAAATATGACTTATTCTGTTCTGAGGAAGAACCACATTTGACATTTGCAATTGGGGAACAATGTGGCAGGAGCTGAAAAATCAATTTCCTGTCGGCATAAAATTATGGGGAGAACTTGCACTCCCGCCTACCATGGCAGGCCACCATTCCTGCCTGAAACCAATTTGCATCCCTTTAATGGGATGCAGATGAAGGCCAGACAGGAATCACCATCCTCTGTCCGATCATCCACACCGCCAGTGGGAAATCATGCCGGTCCAAAACAGACCTGGGCCAACGTGGCGTGTACCTGAAGAAGACCTGGGCCAGCTCAGGGAGATCCAAAGGGAAGATGGAGGCTTCCAGCAACTGGACCCTGGAACACCAAACGCAGTACTGGGTTACATCCAGTTTCAAAGGGAGAAGAGTGGGTCTAAGACTAGTATTTTAAACTTAAATAAGGGCAACTATATGGGTATGAAAGCTGAGCTTGCTGAAGTGAACTGGGATATTAGGCTAGGGGATAAATCAATAGAGAAGCAGTGGCAGACATTTAAGGGGATATTTCAGAGTACTCAGAATAAGTATATACTGTAAAGAAAAAACCATCTGTGGTTAACTAAGAAGTTAAGGAAAGCATCAGCCTACAGGAAAAAAAGCATATAACTGCACAAAGATGAGTGGCAGATCAGGTGATTGGTCAGAATATGAAGAACGGCAGAGAATGACTAAAAGGTTATTCAGGAGAAAGAAATTAGAGTATGAGAGGAAGCTAGCTAGAAATATTAAAAACAGATAATGAGTTTCTACAGGTATTTAAACAGGAAAAGAGTAAAGTGAGTATTGGTCCTCAAGAGAGTGACAATGGTGAGTTAATGGTGGGTTACATCATAATAAGGAAATGGCAGATGGAATGAACAAATATTTTGCTTCTGTTTTCACAATAAAGAATCCAAAAAACATTCCAGTAATAGCTGTAAATCAGGAGGTAGAAGGGAGAGGGGAACTTGGTGAAATTACAATCACTAGGGAAGCAGTACTGAGCAAATTGATGGAACTGCAGGCTGATAAGCCTCCGGGTCCTGATGGACTTCATCATAAGGTCTTAAAAGAGGTGGCTAATGAAGTAGTAGATGCATTGGTGTTAATTTTCCAAAACTCGCTAGATTCTGGTAAGGTTCCATCGGCCTGGAAAGTATCAAATATAACCCCTCCATTCAAGAAGTATGGGAGGCAGAAAACATGAAACCATTGGTCAGTTAGCTTGATATTTTGTTGTTGGGAAGGTGTTAGAATCGATCTTTAAGGAGGTTAAAGCTAGACTTAGGCGAGAACTTTCTGTTTGGTGGGCAGGCGGAGCAGGTGCTGACACGGGCGGCCACGGACCCGATCACTACCTGCGATCAGGGCCGCACTGCCATTTTGCGTGGGCGGGCCAATTAAGGCCTGCCCAGCACATTTCCGACTCCGGTGGGGAATGGGAATCTGAAGTTTGCAGCTGGCACGTACAGACCACTGGGTCCAATGGCGACCTGACAGTCTGTTTAAAAAAAGGCCTGGCTGCCTGCTTGGCTGCTGTGGCCAGCTGCAGGTCGTACTGCAGGGGGTCTGCACAGCAGATCAATGTTGAGGGAAGGCTGCAGGGTCTGGCCCAGGAGCAGGGCAGACTGTAGGGTAGGCCAATGTGCCCCTCGCTTTTCTGAAGATTGCCTTTCTGCCCTGCTTGAGGTGGCAGCACGGCAGGAGGTGTTGTTTCCCCAGGATGGGAGAATGAGGCCCCCCCACATGACGAAGCATGCCTGGGTGGAGGTGGTGAGCTCCCGCGACATGGTGCAGTGCACCTGGATCCAGTGCTGTAAGCGCTTCAATGATTTGTTGCGTTCTGGAAGGTTAAGTACCATGTTGGTGTTGGTCATTCAACCCAGCAGGTAGCCTTAGCCTTTGAAGGGCCCCCCTTTGACTGTATTGACTCATGCTGGGCTTTGTCGCATACTGGGTGGGCAAGCAGATAGTGACCATGCTTACATCAGCCTCAGTGGTCCATGAGAAGATGGGATCTCCCCGCACCATGTGTTGGTCTTAATCGCACATGACTAATCTGGGGGGAACCTGCAGGAGATGTAGCTAGGTGCATACTCAGAACTCCAACACATGTCCTATTCACGGTGATGAGATTATGGAAGGGGAGCCTCAAGGTTTCATGGCCAAGAGCCATTTGGTGCCCTCAGCGCCGCACCTAGTTGCGCCTCCTTACCACAGGAGCTAAGACAGTGTGCTTCTGAAAGTGATGGACGCAGAATATGTCCAAGGTGGCCGTTGGGTGGGGGGCAGCAATTGTACTATATTTTTGAGACTGATCAGCAGTAGCATGGAGAGGAGGCACTGGAGGCCTGAGATGGGCCACTGTGGTTGGGGTGTGGCGTGCGCGTGCAGAGTACATTTGCGATTAGCCCCATTGAATGGTCTTCTCTGTTTTACAGGAGAAAACAATGCTACAGGAGGAGCACAATGCTTATGAGCGTTTACGCACTGGAGGCGGCCAGGCCCAGTTGGTGATATTGAGCTGTTTTGAGCAGCAGGCCCTGGAGCTTGAAAGGCGCCACGCTGACCAGGCTCCATTACAGATGCCCCCTCTCACACCCGAGGGCCCTGAACTGTCACCTGCGTCACACCATTTCTGTGAGGCAGGCATCAGCGCAGATACTAGCATACCGATGGGAATTCTAACATCGGCTAGTGTCCCAGGACACAGGGGAAAGGGCACTTCACAATCACTGGAGGAGATGGCAGAGACAGAGAGTGCCGATGGCACCAGGAGCCGGAGAACTGCAGGGGACCAGGCACATCACGGGCCGTGATGATGTGCCTCTGGAGTCGTCCGTGATGCAGCAGCTGCAGGAAATGCGGCCAGGTGTGCGGGAGCATCTGGGAGTGTTGCATGAGACTATGCTTCGCTTGGTGTCCGTGGTGGAAGAGTCCACATGGAGCATGAGTGATGCCATGAGCCTCATGTCAGAGCGTCATGCTTCCTCAATGGAGAGGGTGGCAACTCGTGGAGAGGGGCTTCCAGGAGAACAACCAGCTTCTCCTGGGGTACGCTTGGACCTGCAAGCCCTCACAGCGCCAGTGGCTACCGCTGGTCATTGGCAATGCGGGAGATGGTCTGGGCACCAAGTTTCCCATCCATCTACGGTGAGCAGGGAGGTCTGAAGCGACCCCACATCGGCAGCTGCCTGTCGTCTCAGCAGGCTCCTCTCAGGACGCTCCAGATGAGGACAGCAGCTCCTCCGCCCCTCTGCAAGTGACCGTTACATCCGTTGAGGCTGCGATGACTGGGGAGATGCCAGCCATGGAACTGGCCACTCCCTCCCAGGCAGGGCCAGCACAGACTCCACGGGTCAAAGGACGCCCGTCAAGGCCAACAGGACAGCAGAGCCAGCAGGCTGTCTCAGAAGCTGCTCCTAGCAATGGGGCGGCACCAAGACGTAGCACCCATAAACGTAAGCATAAGGCATCTTAGACACACCACAGGTTTCTCACTGGTGCTTTTGTGTTGGCCCTAGATTACAGAATTATTTTTTGCAGTTGTAAAAACATTTTGGATTCATTTAGTTGCACCATATGATGGATCAAAATAAAATCCACATGTGTTACCATGGCTGAGGATGGCTCCTTTGTGCTGCATTTGCAGACATGTTATGAGTGTTTGAGTGGACATTGAGGTTTATGTCCAAAACCCTTAGTTGCAGCTGATGAAGTGGCAGATGTAGCACTTAAGTGCCACGTATGGAAGTGCCAGGCAATGCTGCTCCTCCAGATCCATTTGTGTGGAGCTGGCTGAAGGATCGTTGGATTAAAGTGTCCCGGGTGTCCCTGCCTCCTTGGTGTAGTGCCGGGTCAGCGTTCAGCACCTCATCATTGCCCTGTGCTGCCTCATCCTCCAAATCACTGCTGGACTCATTGTATGCAGCCACATCCACTGCATCAATGTTTTCATCGTCCACTGCGTCCCCCCTTTCCAGCGCAAGATTGTGCAGAGCGCAGTTTGCTGCCACTATCATCGAGACACAATGGGGGGGGGTACTGGAGTGCGCCCCCTGAGTGGTCCAGGCATCAGAAGCGTATCTTGAGAAGACCGATAGCTCTCTCCACCACAGCCCTTGTGGAGGCGTGGTTCCTATTGTAGCGCTGCTCAGCTTCTGTTCTTGGATGGAGGAGAGGTGTCATGAGCCACCTTCTGAGGGGATAGCCCTTGTCACCCAGCAGCCATCCATCAAGCCAAGCTGGAGCACTGAAGAGCCCCAGCACCTGGGAGTGCCTGAGGATGTAGGCGTTGTGGCAGCTGTCTGGGCAACTTGCACAGACTTGTAGAATTAGCATCCTGTGATCACACACTATCTGCACGTTCAAGGAGTGGAAGCCCTTCCTGTTGACGAAGGCACCGGGCTCACCTGCTGGAGCCTTGATGGCCACATGTGTGCAGTCTATAGCACCCTGGACGCAGGGGAAGCCTGCAAAGGCCACAAAGCCTCTGGCTCACTGTGCTTGACTTGCCTGGTCGCAGCGGAAGTGGATGAAGGTCAATGCAAGCCTGAACAGAGCGTCTGTGACCTGCTTGACACAAGTATGCACAACTGATTGGGCGACACTGCAAAGATCACTCACCAAGCCCTGGAAGGAGCCAGAAGCATAGAGGTTGAGGGCAACTGTGACCCTCAGAGCCCACACAGGAAAGATCCCAGGGCCAATCATCTGACAGATATAGTGTACTGTCTCCCTTGACAGTCAGAGCCTTCTTCGGCACTGCACCTCAGTCATATTGAGGTAGCTGCTTCTCCGCCTTTGTACCCTGGCAACAGAATAATCGCGTCTTCTGCAGCCCCTTCCACTTTGGACTACCTTTTGGCCCAGCGCCACTTGTGCCTGCACCTTTACTCCCAAAGGTGGCTCCCCTGGAGGCTGATTATCCACTCCTGGCCTCCTCCTTATTCTCCCTTCCTCCTCAGAATTGCTGCCTCCAGTGAGATGTCAGAACCCATACCCAGGCTAAATGAAGGCCTCCGGAAAGCTGCAGGCCCGATAAAAGATTCCTAACTGAAGAGTGCTAAGCCGAAGGTTCAAAGTACACAGCTGCTAGAAGTCGTTCGAACTGCTACAGATAACACAGGCAAATTTAAAAAACTTTCTGCAATAAATACTTCACAGACAACCCTACTGAGCCCTCTTATCCCGCCCTGGATGAGTTTTGTTAAAATGTCTCTTGCCCGTTGCGTCCATGCGCCAAGTCGAAGATCGCACAGGCGCCTGAAAATCACTGTCGATTGCAAAGTTAAGAGCCTTAACTAGCTCCTTAATTAATGGCGGGCATGCATTGAACTTCATCGCACACCCGACGCTCGCCAAACGTCACTGCATGTCATTTTACACACTGACATGCGGCCAACCCCCACCCCCCCGCACGTCACCCAGAAAATTCTGCCCTTAGAGAAACTCAGGGTAGTTAGGAAGAGTCAGCATGACTCTGTGAAAGGGAAACCATGTTTAACAAATTTATTGGAGCTCTTTGAAGGAGCAACAATGCTTTGTGGATATAGGGGAGCCTGTAGATGTGCTGTACTTGGATTTCCAGAAGGCATTTGATAAGATGCCACATCAAAGGTTATTGCAGAAAATAAAAGCTCATGGTATAGGGGGTAACATTTCAACATGGATAGAAGATGAGCTGGCTGGCAGAGAACAGAGAGTATGCATAAATGGGTATTTTTCTGATTAGCAGGATGTGACGAGTGGAGTCCCGCAGGATCTGTGCTGGGGCCTCGACTTGTTACAATATAATATCAATGACTTAAATGAGGGGAGTAATGGCATGGTAGCTAAATTTACAGAAGACACAAAGATAGGTAGGAATGTATGTTGTGAAGAGGACATAAGGAGGTTGCAGATGGATATAGATAGGTTGAGTGAGTGGGCAAAAATCTGGCAGATGTGGGAAAATGGAAAGTTGTTCGTTTTGGCAAGAAGAATAAAAAAGCAGAGTATTACTTAAACGGTGAATGTAGAATTCCGAGGTCCATATTGATCTAGGTAACCTCGTGCATGAGTCACAATAAGTTCATATCCAGGTATAGCAAATAATTAAGAAGGCTAATGGAATGCTATCCTTTATTACAAGATTCTTTTATATTCAATAAAAGTAAAGATGTTGTGCTTCAGTTATACAGGGCATTGGTGAGACCACATCTCAAATATTGTGTGCAGTTTTGGTCTCCTTATTTAAGGAAGGATGTAAATGCATTGTAGGCGGTTCAGAAAAGGTTTACTAGATTGATACCTGGAATGCGCAGGTTGTCTTATGAGGAAAGGTTAGACTGATTGGGCTTATTTTCACGAGTTTAGAAAAATGAGGGGCAACTTCAATGAAGTATATAAGATCCTGAACAGTATTGACAAGATAGACATGAAAAGGATGTTTCTTGTAGGTGAGCCCAGAACTTTTTTAAAAATTTATTCTAGGGATATGGGCTTCGCTGGCTAGGCCAGCATTTATTGCCCATACCTAATTGCCCTTGAGTAGGTGATGGTGAGCTGCCTCCTTGAACCGCTCCAGTCCATGTGGTGTAGATACACCCACTGTGCTGTTAGGGATGGAGTTCCTGTATTTTGACCCAGCTACACTGAAGGAAAGGCAATATATTTCCAAGTCAGGATAGTGAGTGGCTTGGAGGGGAACTTCCAGGTGGTGGTGTTCCCATGTGTCTGCTGCCTTTGCCCTTCTAGATGGTAATGTCAAGGATTTGGAAGGTGCTGTCTGAGGAGCCTTGGTGAGTTTTTGCAGTGCGCCTTGTAAATCGTACACACTGCTGCTACTATACATCGGTGGTGGAGAGAGTGAATGTTTGTGGATGGGGTGCCATGCAAGCGGCTGCTTTGCCCTTGATGATCTTGTCAAGCTTCTTGAGTGTTGTTGGAGCTGCACTCATCCAGGCAAGTGGAGAGTATTCCATCACACTTTTGACTTGTGCCTTGTAGATGGTGGACAGGCTGGAGTCAGGAGGTGAGTTACTCATTG
Organism: Carcharodon carcharias; assembly: GCF_017639515.1. Taxonomy (NCBI): domain Eukaryota; kingdom Metazoa; phylum Chordata; class Chondrichthyes; order Lamniformes; family Lamnidae; genus Carcharodon; species Carcharodon carcharias. The sequence continues at coordinate 128,135,524 of NC_054477.1, forward strand.
TAGGATTCCTGGCCTCTGACCTGCTCTTGTAACCACAGTATTTACGTGGCTACTCCAGTTCAGTTCAGTTCAGTTTCTGGTCAATGGTAACCTCCAGGGGCACTGTTTAAAAATTAGAGGTTGCCCTTTTAGGATAGAGATGAGGAGAAATTATTTCTCTGAGGGTTGTGCGACTTTGGAACTCTTTGCCTCCGAAGGCAGTGGAGGTGGGGGCATTGAATATTTTTAAGGTAGAGGTAGATAGATTTTTGTTAGGCAAGGGTATCAAAGGTTATCACGGGTAGGTGGAACTATGGAATTCGAAATATAAACAGATCAGCCATGATCGTATTAATGGCAGAGCAGGCTCAAGGGGCCAAATGGCCTACTTCTGCTCCTATTTCATATGTTTTGTATAAGTCTCACAGAGGCATGTCATTGCTGGTGCCTTCAAAGCATGAGCACCTTCCCTGTAACCCCGCGCCCCTCCCGCCTCCCCCAAGACAGCATCTGAGCTGCCTGTGTGGAAGGGTCAGGGACCCACAGTGGGTTCTCCACCTGCAGACTAGATGGACTGCAATGGGACTACGATGATTCACCTTATCACGTTCCACAGAATCACAGAATCCTAACGGCACAGAAGGCCCATCATATCTGCACCAGCACTCCAAATGAGCATTATGACCTTGTGTCATTGCCCTGCCTTTTCCCCATACCCTTACACATTGTTTGTATTCAAAAAAATCATCTAATGTCCTCTTGAATGCCTGAATTGAACCTGCCTTCACCATACTTCCAGGCAGTGCACTCCAGACCTGAACCACTCATTGTGTGAAAAAATTTTTTTCTTTTGCTTCTTTTGCAAATCACTTTAAATCTGTGCCCTCTCGTTCTTGATCCTTTTACGAATGGGAACAGCTTCTCCCTTTCTACTCTTTCCAACCCCCTCATGATTTTGAATATCTCTATCAAATTTCCTCTCAACCTTCTCTCCGATGAGAACAGTCCCAACCTCTCCAATCTATCCTATATTTGAAGTTTCTCATCCCTGGAAACATTCTTGTAAACCTCCAATGTGTTCACATCTTTCCTATAATATGGTGCCCAGAACTGTACACAATATTCCAGCTGAGGTCTAATGAGTGTCTTATATATACTCAGCATAATCTCCCTGCTCTTGTACTGTATGCTCCTATTAATAAAGCCCAGGATATTGTGTGCTTTATTAATTGCTCTCTCCACTGTCCTGCCACCTTCAATGATCTATGCACATATACACCCAAGTTTTTCTGCTCCTGCACCCCCTTCAAAATTCCACCCCTTATCTTATATTGTCTGTCCATGTTCTTCCTACCAAAATGCATCAACTCACATTTCTCTGCATTGAACTTCATCTGCAACCTACCTGCCCACTCCACCAACTTGTCTACGTCCTCTTGAAGTTCCACACCGTCTCCTCACAGTTCACAACACTCCCGAGCTTCGTATCATCTGCAAACTTTGAAATTGTCCCCTGCACACCAAGATCTAGATCATTAATACATATCTGAAAAGCACGAGTCCCAATACCAACCCCTGAGGAACTCCACTACAAACCTTCCTCCAGCCTGAAAAATATTCATGGATCCTTACACACTGCTTCCTATTTTTCAGCCAATTTTGTATCCACGTTGCTACTGTCCCTTTCATTCCATGAGCAATAACTTTTCTCACAAGTCGGTTGTGTGGCACTGTGTCAAATGCCTTTTCAAAGTCCATGTACACTTCATCAATAGCATTCCACTGAAGACCATGTCCCCTCTACCATTTAGTGAGGTGAGTGTGAGCAGTTGAGGTTTCACTTACCCTGGCAGAGCAGATGAGGTCATTCATGTGTTTCCAGCGTTGCAGGGCAGTCTTCTGGTGGAGGCCCTGAGCACTGACCACCATTGAGACTTACTCCCATGCCAGATTTGTCTGTCGGCTCGGCCTTCTCCCTTCCTCTGGGTAGAGGACACCCCTCCTTGCCTCCATTTAGCAGGATTTCCAGGGAGGCATCACTGAACCTGGGGGGGCCAGAAGATCCTGGGAACGGTCGGCCATCTGCTCCTTGAACAGTGGGTAGTTTGATGTCTGGGCGCCTTTTAATTATGCTCGCTATCCAGCCCACCCAACCGCTGATTGCATAATTAATGCGGCCAGCATTGTGTGATTCAGCACAAATTCCAATAAGCCATGGGTTGTTTGGCCGGCAGCTCTCTAGTCCTTGCAGTGAATAGAAAAGGAACTTCATGAAGACGACAGAGCCTAAGTCCTCATACTGGACGGAAAGGTTAGTTTCGGAGGTCTTGGGTCAGAGAGAGTAGGGAAGGCCTGTCGGAGTGGATAGAGGGCATTGGGGGAGGGAGTTCGTAACGCTGGGGTGCCTGAAGTTAGAAGTTCTGATGGCCTCTTTAGGGTCTCAATTGGCGCAAGGGTGGGCAGCCCATCTGAGGCCTTGCCTGGCCCAGCATAAGATTACTGAGAGGTCGAGGCAGGCGAGAACCCAACGGGAAGCCCATTCGATCTATTTCATGCTCCCCACCGCCCAAAAACCCAACAATGGGAGACTATGAATTTCATCCCTAGGTGTGTTGACAAACCAATTCGTGGAGAGAAGGCACTGGATCAATGTTTTTGTTCCATTCTTGATTCTTAGGCCAGGATTTTCTGTGCCCACTGGCGTCTGGCATGTTCGGTGGCAACAGTGTGAAACCAGTTTGCAATCGTCCACTCAGCCAGCCAATGGTGGGCCACATTCTGTACCATCGGACATCGGGTATCTCGTTGTAATACATCAACATATCATTAGGCCTGCCCGCTGGAACTATTCCCCTGTTGAAGGGTCATGAGGACTCGAAACGTCAACTCTTTTCTTCTCCACCGATGCTGCCAGACCTGCTGAGTTTTTCCAGGTAATTCTGTTTTTGTACTGCAATCTTCTTGCCTTTCGTGGACATCTTCCCTGCAGCAGTCTTGGGCTGGAAGCACTGAGGTATGTGCACAGGGCTGCACTTTAAATATGGTGCCCGGCGTGATGAAGCAACAAGGTGATAGCAGGCGGGTGAATGAGAGTCCACCTGCCATGGAAATGGCGTATTTCCTGGGAATGCATAACTAATGTGGCTGGTTTGGGATGATACGGCTTGAAAACCCACCATCGTGGCTGGTGGGTAAAATGTCGATTTACCCGCCCGGAACTGCACTTAGTGCAAATCTGGGATGATTCCACCCAGAGTCTTTGACTCAGCCAGGGATTGGAGATTCAGATCATAATTTTGTGCATCTCCTCCCTAAATATCAACAAAAACTGAAAACAGTAAAACCTGGTAAGAAAGTGAGTAAAGTTTGGGATAATGTGGCCATTCAAGATCTGCAAATTTGCTTTAATAACACGCACCGGGATATTTTTTATGGAGGATGAGGATATAAATAAGAGCACAACTATTGTAAGTGATTATATCGTCAATCAGGCAGGAAGCATATTTGATGAGCAAATCTTCTTTGACAAAATCTGATCTTGAACAATTTTGACGAAAGTAAGGAATGTCATGAACAATCAGTATTTCTGTTGATGTATTCAGGGAAAAGGCTACAATCCCTGAGCTACAGGACAAATCAGTTCCTGAACTCATTTGTATTCTTCTCTATAAGAACTTTTAACATGAGGTTAATGTATGGATGAGGATATGCAGTCAGGGTGGGACTCACTGACTGATTATTTTAATGCATTGGAATCGTTTTTAATAGCTGTTTTAATTAAAGTTACATCTCTGTAATAGGGTAATTTTCTTTATTTTATTGTTATTATTCATTGATATATAATTTTTTAACATACAAGCAATATATTCAAAATGAATTTTCGTATGGACAGTAAAGTGAAATTGAGGATTTGAATTGATGATGCGCAGGCTTGAAAAACATTTTCCTCAGGAGGCTATTTCAGAGGTCTAGCCACTAATGTCCATGCTACTTGGATATAATTGCCTTTTCTTGCAGAATCTTCTTTTAAGATTTTGAAATGGTAGCATCGGGTGGAATTTAATGTGGTCCTCAGAAGCAGTTTGGAGGTTGCAGGGGATGTGAGCATGCTCATAGAATCAGGAGGAAAGGCAGATGAAGGCTGGAATGCCTGTTGCCTTCTTGACACTGTGCAATTCTCTCAGTGGCGGCGAAGGTTGAGAACGGCCTTCCGGCCTAGAAGCCAAATGAGGCCTTTAAGTGCACAATTTTAAGGGGCACTTAAAGGCCTCTTTCTGCCACTGACATTCTGATAGGGACATGGGGACCCTCCACAGTGTGGGGAGACCAAGCAAAAAAATCTTGCAGGCTCGGGGAGAGGGCTGTCCTGAAGGGGCACTCTTTGGCCCAAAAAGGAGCCCCCGTATCAAAAGGACCACCCTCATACAAACATTCAATCCTACCCCCAAGAGCACAATCCCCTCCTCCACCACACCCCTTCCTCACTGCCAGGGCCTTCTGACATGGTGAGCTGACTCCACTTATCTTGCTTTCAGGATGGCATCCATCATGCTGCTCCAAGCAGGGTGCAGTTCCAGTAATGGCCACCATTCCCAGTGATACTGCTGGGACTAAAGAGCTGCCAGCTCTCCGATTGGCCAGCAGTTCTTGGAGGTGGGATCTCCCCTTTTAAAGGGATGGGAGCTGCCACCACCCTGACAAAATTAAGCCCGTAGTTTTTAATTATTGATCCTAATAATACAAAAATACCTTTTCTTTCTATCCCATTCTATGTTAAATGGTTTTTAAAAAAACATTTTTTTGTCTTAATCATGGCTCTATTGATAGCACTCTTGCTTCTGATTCAGGCTGAGATTGAAATCCCACTCTGAAGACTTAAGTGTCAACCTGGAGTTTTGTGCTCCACTGAGTGTTGCACTGCTAGATAGATGTGTCATCTTTCAGATGAAACGTTAAACTGAGGCTCCATCTGCCCTCTTAGCTAGGCATAAAAGATTTTATAGCCCTATTTCTAAGAAGAGCAAGGGAGTTATCCCTGATGTCCTGGGCAATATTTATCACTGAATTAACTTCACACAAAACAGATTATGCGGTTATTATTGCATTGCTGTTTGTGGGAGTTTGCTGTGCACAAATTGGCTGCTGTGTTTCCTACACTACAACAGTGACTACACTTCACATGTTCTTCACTGGCTGTAGAGTGCTTTGGGATTTATTGAGATTGTGAAAGGTGCTTATATAAATGCAAGTCTTTCTTTTTAATCAGGTATTGAGGAAATTGATTTATTCAAATTCAAACAACTTGGGAATATAAACTTTGAAGCTGGTCAGGTTACCATTCCTGAGATAGAGCTCTTTGTTCACTCAATTTGAAGTCCTTCATGGACACCCTGGGTGTTTAATCTAATGAGTTTTAATACTACAAATTTTTCATCTTCACCACTTAAAAAAAAGAGGCTACTCTTGCCATGATGCAAGTTTTCAAAAGTAATTGTCCTTCGCTATTGAATTACACCAAAGCAGTTTTGAAATTGATGGTTTGAAGATGCATTTACATTGTAACTGTAACATTGTTGCAAAGTGGTTTAATGGCTACTTTGTAATTACAATCTAAATTTAGGTTCAGGATCATGAAGATATTCAGCAGGGGCAACAACAAGATGCCTGGTTGCAGTAAAACTGGAGGCTAAGGGCGAGCCAAGGCTAAGGCTCGTTCCTCCAGAGCTGGTCTCCAGTTCCCCATCAGCCGTAACCACCGGCTGCTTCGCAAGGGTCACTATGCCAAGCATGTCGGGGCTGGAGCCCCCGTCCACCTGGTCACCGTTCTCGAGTACTTGATGGCAACACAGCCCGGGACAGCAAGAAGACCCGCATCATCCCTCGCCACCTGCAGCTTGCCATCCACAATGACGAGGAGCTCAACAAGCCACTGGGAGGGGTCACCATAGCCCACGGTGGGGTCCTGCCCAACATCCAGGCTGTGCTGCTGCCCCAGAAAACCGGGCACCCCAGCAAGGTTTATGCCTGAAGGGGCGAGATCAGAAAAAGATCATACCAGACACTGGTTGAAGAGGACACTGTTTAGACGAGACAGCCTCACTGTTTCATTTCAGAGTAATTTCAGGCCTTTACAGTGATTAACATTGCATGAGTTTAGCATTAATATGCAGTCAAAACTACTTCATATCAACAGTAAATCTGCAATATGCACTGTTGTAATAACTGTCCAATTGGTTTGAACATTTTGTTATCATGCATTAATAAATTGATTTTGATTTGCATGGTAATTTATGAGAATTGAAAGTAGAAATGCATTACCTTTCAGCTGTTTTCTACAACTTATCACTGAAGCCAACACACTATAAATGTAGGCACTGACCGAGCAAGGAGCATCACACAATGGAAGCAGAAGTGAGGAAATAGAAAATGGAGGTTATGGCCTTAATTTTACACTCCCCTGGCGGCGGGTTTTTAGGCGGGGGAGTGTGAAATAGAAGGAATGGGTTACGCTCTTGAGTTCCCGCCCGCCGCAACTTTGCAGCAATTTTACTCTGGGGCGGACAAGGCCTAGCCCATCCTTGCCCCAATTGAGGCCAAAGGGCCATTAACTGCCCAGCCTCAATTTTTAGGCTAGTAGGAGGATTTCACAGGCATGGGGGAAGCCTGAAAATGATCGGGCTTAGGCTTCAAGCAGGAAGTCACGGAGTGGGGAGGGCATCAGAAGCCCTCTTCTAACTGCGGACTCCCTTTAAGGTCTAGTGGCCGCTGGACTTCCCTACCCGCCCCCAGTTCAGTAAAACTGCATTCCAACACTCCAATCACCCACTCACCACCCATCCAGGTCTTCCCTACCCTCCCCGCTCTGGGACCCCGAAAACTTACTTTGCCATCTGGTCCCAGCTCTTAGGCTCAGGCATCTTCCGAAAGTTCTTCTTCTGTCCACTGCAGCTCCTGTTGCTGCAGGGACTAGAGAGCCACTGACCAAATAGATTGACGGTAGCTCTCTAAGGCGGGATTTCCTCCTGAGTGAGGGGTGGAAGTCCTGTCTGCAGCCATTTAATGCTCATTTAAGCATGAAATGGCTGGGGGCAGGGAGAGTTGGCAGGGATGTGTTCCTTGCCAACTGCTCGGAAGACGGGAAGGGAAATCCTGCCATCCAAACTATACAGGCCTATATCTCCAGATTTTATAATGAGTTATTTTAATTACCGGAAAACTGGGAATGCCCAAATTAGGCACCTGAATTTCTGCACCTAATTGTTCAATTTGCACTCCTATTGAGCGAGGTTCCCTACCAGAGACAGGGTCTCACTTAATTTACCACATTTATCTTTCTAAGAAACCATTCTTGCTACATTACCTTAAGCTTTTTTCCATAAGCTTTGAATCTAAAATAATTTTAAACTAGAAGTAGAACAAATAAAATTAAACTGCTTAGCTTCCTGAAGTAAAATTAAAAAGTTCTGGAAACATTTAGGTCAAGCATCTGTGAGCAGAAAGCTATTTCACTTTCTGCAGAATAGAAGAACCGGAGGTCATGTCCTGCACCTGAAGTCGGGTAAGTTCAAAACTAACCTGATGAATGGTACCATGGCTGCTTTTGATCGGGCTTCAGAAAGAAATGACCAACAGCAGGAATGCTGTGGTGCTGAGGAAGCTGTAGGAGGCCATCAGAAAAGGGAGTAACAGAGGGGTCAGGATCACAGGAGGCACTTCCCTCCTGAAGAGGTCTACAGATGGAGGTTCAGCTTTTTTGACCTGATGGAGGAGCAGTAATGTTGAGGGCTAAGATTGTCATGTCCAGTAGTTGCAGAATTCACCTAGAAGAACACTTGCTGGACCTGGCAGTCCTTTCAAGAAGCTACTGGAGACATAGCAAAGAATTCACAGTTGCCTGCACATAAATGCATACTTCTTCTCAGGCAGTGCCTCGGGACCAAAGATGACTTTCTTCCACTCTGGGGTTGTGGGTCCTGAGGTAGCTAAAAAGTCCAAAGCTGGATCAGCACCCTCTGCCACAGGTGGGGCAAATAGTGTTTGATGAAGCGGGTGGATGGAAAGCTCGAGTTTTGGTACGCTTCTTCCGTTATTTGCGTTTAGCCTCCGCCTGGGTCTACTGAAGAAGCTCGAAATGGTTGGCACCTGTGCAGATGTTTCTCCAGTTAGTGAAGAAAGTCATCCTCGGTCCCGAGGCACTGCCTGAGAAGAAGTATGCGTTTATGTGCAGATGATGTTTGCCAGGGCTGGAAGGTATAGAAACTTTATTATTGTGACAGAAGTAGCCAGAATAAGCAAGCACTTGGATTTCTGCACCTGGCTGATTTCTCACAGGTGTAGTGTGGCATCAAATGTACACATATGGCAATTCGCGCGCCACCTAATCAGTCAAAAGTATTCTTCAACTGTAAGTAATTTCATTCCATTCAACCACAAGAAAAATGTATGTTTCTGCCAGATTCTCTGGGATCTGTGACTGCTAAGTGATAAGTAGCATACTTACCCAATTATCGTAAAAATCTATCTGGTGTTATGGCACAGTGGATGGTTAATGCAAGCTGCTCAAACCCAGAGGGAAACTTGAAACAGCTACCACAACTGTTTTGCAATTTGTATTTTATTTCGAGAAGCATGCCTTGAATTCAATAGTAATAAGCCCACTGAGCCTTAGAGGTTTTTTTTACAAATCTAAATTAAACATTTATTAATAAAAGATTTTAAGCGCACACAAATTACTGCTATAATAACTCCTAAATCCCCTAATTAATCTGACTCCCAGTTACACCTCCATTAAGACAACAGTAAAAACATAAATTTCAGACCCAGGCAAAGCACACAATACCCTGGACAGGAATATTCTCAGTGAGTTTTCTTAGCTTCAATTCCTTTAGACAGCAACTTGATGCTTAGAGGCTGGAAACTTTTCACACTTTTTAGATCTTAAAATGCCTTCCCTCTTGCACATAACCTCATCTCCTTTATACGCATTCTCTTTCTTTAATGTAAATTCCGTTGTTGCAATATATTTTTGCAACTTTACTTTTCTCATAATATAAATCTTTCATAGTACTCATATTATCAGTACCCTTTGGTAAAAATAAACACACTGTTTGGCTTAGTTCTTATGACTAGGTGTAACACCTTACCATCTCTTTGAAATTCAAACTAACCTAATTTATCTAAAAATGCAAATGTCCCTCAAACCTCACATTCTAAAATTTCAGCCATGTTTACGTATTTAGCATTTCAAACCTAGCTTCCCTTTTGATAACTCAAAAGCTCCAGTCCAGCACCTCCAATTCAATTAAATCCACCCACCTGCAACACACATCCACAGAGAAACTAATCCAAATCCCACTGTTAACCTACCTTTACAATTAATCACAATAATATGAAAATTATATTTTCATGACACTGGTTACTAACATCTGTTAGAGAAGGAAATCTGCTGTCCTTACCCAATCTGGCCTATCTGTGACTGCAAACCCAAAGCAATGTGTTTGGCTTTTTGCTGCCCTCTGAAAATGGCTTAGCAAGCCACTCAATTGTATTCAAGAAGGTAATTCACCATCTTCTCAAGGGCAATTAGGCTTGGGCAATCAATGCTATCCTTAGCAGCAATGCCCATGTACCATGAATAATTTTTTTAAAACCTTCAAACCTGGCTGATGATAACTCTGCAGAACCCTACTGATTAACACCTGGAGCTCTAAAACAGTGCCATATGACAATGTAATATATCATCAAGGAAGCTATCAGCATCCTCAAGTTTCACTCCAGGTACCTGGCCACGTCAGAAGGAACCCTTCAGTACTCGCCAGCAGAGATCTCCAGAATAATCATGGTGCGCTGTGTTCTGTACAATAGTGAGGACTAAAATTGCAGAAAAATGAAATTAATGCTGCGTGAAACTTAAGTAGATGTGAAAATTATGTGAATGGAGTATGCTTGTAAGACAAAGTAACGGGTACACTACCGAATAAATCTGCAGCTTTGCTAATTTTTCTTAAGCTTGTTAGGTTATTAAAACATCTGCTCCGAATCCGTATCCTTATAAACATGTTGCTGGTACGTTCTTGGTCCACCTCCAGCCACACCACCCTTGTGATGGGTAGTAAGAGCTCTTTTCTTCCCCATACTTTACCCAGTATCCAGGAACACCTCATTAAATATGGATGCAGCCTTTTCCCTCCTTTCTTCTATACCTGTGCAAGTATTCCTCACAAACCAATGTAATGAACTCCAAACCTCCTCATTCATTGTTATGCAGGTCCACACCATCCCACTCATGCACAGTGGATACGTAAAACCCAGGACGAAAATGATAATGAAATTGGACATTCTGATGTGTCTCACTATATTGCAGTTTGTCACCCACTATTGACTCATCTCCATGTTAATATTAGGCCAATATTTCAGTCAGTGAGTGGGTAGTTAACTTGTGGAACAGGCTCCCTTGGGGGAGGGTGAAAGCAGTTGATAGTGATTCATTCAAATGCAAATTAAATAGTTTTCTTTCAAAAAATAGCATTTTGGGATACAGTACATGAGTAATGTGTGATATGGCATGGCAAATGTAGGATGCTTTAGAGGAACTTTAGACCTATGGCTATGGACCACTAGGGTTTCCCTATCATATCTGGGTCTGTTGTAAATTAATTGGTAGAGATTAATTGCTATGATTAGACAACAACTCCTTTATTGTTGCATTATTCTACCAAGATGGTAGAAACTGAACTAGATGAACTGGCCTTTTGCATCTAGTAATTCCAATGTTCTTAACAGATGAATTAATGTTTTGATTGTGGATTCTTCTTCAAAACTCACACTTGTTAATTTGCCTGTTCACTTCACAGATGCTGCTTAAACTGCTGAATGTTTCCAGCAATTTCTGCTCTTGCTTCAGATTTGCCACAAATGTTGTTTTTGCTTTCTGTTTATAATACTTTTCTGAGCCTGCTTTGAACATGAGTTTAAATTTACAGATTAAAGAGACAGCTTCAGAGTCTGAGCTAGAACTTTGGATTGAACACGTCAGTGACAGGTCAGTGTTAATGTTTGAAAACCATAAGCTATTACAATGCTTTAGCATTTGATTTTTCTTTTAGCTTCTTATTTGCATTGGCAAATGCATGTGGAAAATATTGGTTGCTGAAAACTCTAGTTGCATTGCAAATAGAATTACTTGGAAATAACAGCATCGAAACTTGCTGATCTCCCAATGTGTTGGTCCTCCACTCAAGCAATAGTGGAGGATGACATGCATTAAGTAAAACATGGGAGGAGCAGGTGACATTAGTTAGACCGATAGTTCCCAAAGCTCTCCAACATTGAGGATTCCCTGAGGTAATGTCTGAGTCTGTTGTGGACTAATTAATAGATTGATTGCTATAAGCAGTCAAAAACTTCATTATCATTGTATCATGCAACTACCAGAATGGTAGAGTGCAAAATAGATGAAACATAGGCCGAAGAGGTATGTAAATGGAATGGAATTCCTACAATGTGTACTGGACTCCTTTCTAACCTAGTATTTTTTTTTATTCTTTCATGAGATCTGGGCAATGCTGGAAAGGCCAGCAATTGTTGTCATCCCTAATTGCCCTTGAGAAGGTGGTAGTGAGCTGCCTTCTTGAACCACTGCAGTCCATCTATTACATGTACATCCACAGTGCTGTTAGGGAGGGAGTTACAGGATTTTGACCAGCGCTGGTGAAGGAGCGGTGATTATATCTCCAAGTCAGGATGGTGTTTAGCTTGGAGGGGAATTTGCAGGTAGTTGGTGTTCCCCTGTGTCTGCTGCCCTTGTTCTTCCAGGTGGTAGAGGTCGTGGGTTTAGAAGGTGCTGTCTATGGAGCTTTGGTGAGTTGCTGCAGTGCATCTTGTAGATGGTACACACTGCAGCCACTGTGTGTCAGTGGTGGAGACAGTGAATGTTTAAGGTGGTGATGCCAGTCAAGAGTGCTACTTTGTCCTGGATGGTTTTGAGCTTCTTGAGTGTTGCACTCATCCAGGCACATGGAGAGTATTCCATCACACCCCTGACTTGTGCCTTGTAGATGGTGGACAGGCTTTTGGGAGTCAGGAGATGAGTTACCCTCTGCAGAATTCCCATGTATAGCTCAGGAGAGCATGACAAAGGAGAGTACAAAGTGAGAAGTAAAAAGAACACAATTAGGCAAAGAACTACAAAATAAATTATCAAGAAACATGAAACAAAATTGTAAAATATTTTTAGGTACATGGATTAAAAAGGAAAGTCAAGGTGGGAATAGGGCCACCAATTGATGGCTAGGATAAAATCACAGGTAGCGATAGTGAAATGACAGAAGTATTAATTACTTTGCTTCAGTATTTCTAGGGAAGCAGATCAGGTAGACATGACATTAAAAGATGAAATTAGAAATGATATAGCCACATTTAAAATAAAAAGGAGAAATATTAAATAAACTGATAAAACACTAACAGGATAAAACCCATAGTCTTCACATTTAAAAAGAATACAGAGAAGAGATAGCAGAGGCACTATTACAAATACTTAATAATTCATTACAAAAATATGTATTGTTGGAGGACTGGTGGATAGCTAACACAACACCTAATTTAAGAAGGGAGATAATATATGTTTAGGGAACTATAGACCAGCCAGTTTAATGTCAGTGATAGGAAAAATAGTGGAATGCTTACTAAAGGAGAAACTAGAAAAACAGCTAGAAACTGGAATGATAATAATGAATAATCAGCATGGATTTCAAAAGGGAAAGTTTCATTTGACCAACCTCATTGAATTCTTTGCAGACTAAAACAAAGGTAATGTAGTAGATACAATTTATCTAGATTTCCAAAAGACCTTCAATAAGGTGTCACATGATAGATTAATGAATAAAGTTAGAGCTTGAGGGGTGTGGGGACAAGTAGCAGAATGGATAGCTAGCTGGCTTCAGGACCAAAAGCAGAGAATACAGGTAAAGGGTAGCTGTGTAGTGCTGCAGAAGGTTGAAAGTGCTGTCCCATAAGAATCAGTGCAGGGACTACTGTTCTTCACAACATATATTAACAATTTTGACTTGGGAAGCAAGAACAAAATTTCTAAATTTGTGGATGACACCAAATTGTGGGATATAGCAAATATGAAGAGGAATACAACAAATTACAATAAGACATTAATAAAATAGTATTATATTCAATATTAAATGCAGTATTAAATGCAAATTGCTGCAGAGCTGCACTTATGTAAATTGGATAATTCATAATAAAATAGTGGAAGGAAAAATCATTTTTAGCAGTTAACAAATGTGTAAATTCCAAAAGATATTCATTATGTCTTTAATATTCATTATTATCTGCTGAATGAGCATTTAGGAGGCAAATGAATTTCGACACAGGTGTAAAGTATTACATTTTTAGAAGAAAAATGAGGGCATTACACATCACTTGGAAACTAACGACCTTAGTAGTACAGAGGAACAAATGCACAAATACAAATATACAAATCATTAAAAGTAGTGAGCAGGTTTGTAAGGCCACAAAAAAGCAAACCAAGCACTAGGGTTTAATTCTAGAGAGATAGAATTGAAAAGTAGAGAAGTTATACTAAACTTGTACCGAACCTTGGTTAGACTATGCTTGGAGTACTATATATATATATATATATATATCATTATAGGCAAAGCTTTTATGAAGCAGTGCCATCTGTAGATCAAGGTCAAATGGACAAAATCCTCTTCATTCATAGGAACATGGAGGAGGCGGTGGACCAGTAATCCAGAGACCCAGGGTAATGCTCTGGGGACCCGGGTTCGAATCCCACCACGGCAGATGGGGGAGCTTGAATTCAATAAAAATATGGAATTAAAACCCTGGTGATGACCATGAAACCATTGTCAATTGTCATATAGCAACCATCTTCCCTTCTGGGAAGGAAATCTACCCTCCCTACCTTGTCTGGCCTACACGTGACTCTAGACCCACTGCAATATGGTTGAGTCTAAAAGGCCTAGCAAGCCGCTAATAAAAAAGAATAAAACCGGATGGACAACTGCAGACTTAGCCCTGTCAACCCTGCAAAGTCCTTATTACTAACATTTGTGCCAAAATTGGGAGAGCTGTCTCACAGAATAGTCAAGCAACAGCCTGACATAGTCATTCTCACGGAATCATACAGACACCACCATCACTATACCTGGGAAAATCCTGTCACACCGGCATTACTACCCCATGACAACGTTCTTTCTTCATATTGAGGATACGCTCTGTGGTGTGTAGCACTACCACTGTGTCAACAGATCTAGCAACTCAAAACTGGGCAACCATGAGGCGCAGTGAGCCAACAGCAGCAGAAGAACTGTACTCAACCATAATCTGTAACCTCATGGCCCAGCATATCCCCCACTCTACCATTCCCACCAAGCCAGGGGATCAACCCTGGTTCAATAAAGAGTGCAGGCATGCATGCCAGGAGCAGGGCCAGGCATATCTAAGATTGAGGTGTCAATCTGGTGAAGCTACAACACAGACTACCTGCTTGCCAAACAGCATAAGCAGCAAATGATACAGCTAAGCGAATCCACAACTAACGGAACAGATCTAAGCTCTGCGGTCCTGTCACATTCAGCCATGAATGGTGGGGGATAATTAACAACTCACTGGAGGAGGAGGCTCTACAAATATCCCTATCCCCAGCACATCATGCAAAAGATAAGGCTGAAGCATTTGCAGAAATCTTCAGCCAGAACTGCCGAGAGGATGATCCATCCCGGCCTCCTCCAGAGGTCACCAGTGTCACAGATGCCAGTCTTCAGCCAATTCAATTCACTCCACGTGATATCAAACAGCGGAAGGCACTAGATACTGCAGAGGCTCTGGACCCTGAAAATATTCCGGCAATTGTACTGAAGACTTGTGCTCAAGAACTCGCCACGCCCCTCGCCAAGCTGTTCTAGTACAGCTACAATATTGTCATCTACCCGGCAGTGTGGAAGATTGCCCAGGTATGTCCCATACACAAAAAGCAGGACAAATCCATCCTGGCCAATTACCACCCCATCAATCTCTCGATCATCAGCAAAGTGATGGAAGGGGTCATCAACAGTGTTATCAAGCAGCACTTGCTTAGCAGCACCTGCTTACTGACGCTCAGTTTGGGTTCCACCAGGGTCACTCAACTCTCAACCTCATTACAGCCTTGGTCCAAGCATGGACAAAAGAGCTGAACTCCGAGCTAAGGTGAGAGTGACTGCCCTTGATATCAGGGCAGCATTTCACTGAGTCTGGCATCAAGGCGCCCTAGCAAAACTAGAGTCACTGGGAATCAGGGGGGAAACCCTCTGCTGGTTGGAGTCATACCTAGCACAAAGGAAGGTAGTTGTGGTTGTTGGAGATCAATCATCTCATTTCCAGAGGACTGCAGAAGTTCCAGTGGGTAATGTCCTAGGCCCAACCATCTTCAGCCACTTCATCTGTGACCTTCCTTGCATCATAAGGTCAGAAGTGGGGATGTTCGCTGAAGATTGCAGAATGTTCAGCACCATCTGCAATTCCTCAGATACTGAAGCAGTCCTTGTCCATATGTAGAAAGAACTGGACAATATCCAGGCTTGGGCTGACAAGTGGCAGGTAACATTCACACCACACAAGTGCCAGACAATGACCATGTCCAACAAGAGAGAATCTAACCATTGCCCCTTGACATTCAATGGCATGACCATCACTGAATTCCCCACTATCAACATCCTGGGGGTTACCATTGACCAGAAACGGAACTGGACTAGTCATATAAATACTGTGGCTACAAATGCTGGTCAGAGGCTGTGACTCCTGTGGCAAGTAACTCACCTCCTGACTCCCAAAGCCTGTCGCCATCTATAAGGCACAAGGCAGGAGTGCAATGGAATACTCCACTTGCCTAGATTAGTGCAGCTCCAACAAAATTCAGGAAACTCAATATCATCCAGGACAAAGCAGTCCACTTGATTAACACCCCTTCCACAAAGATTCACTCACTCCACCACCAACGAAAGGTGGCAACAGTATATAGCATCTACACAATGCACTGCAGAAACTCACGAAGGCTCCTTAGGTAGCACCTTCCAAATCGACTACCGCTACCATCTAGAAGGAAAAGGGCAGCAGCCACATGGGAACGGCACCACCTGGAAGTTCCCCTCCAAACCATTCACCATCCTGATATGGAACTACATGGCCATTCCTTCACTCGCTGGATCAAAATCCTGGAACTCCCTCCTTAACAGCAATGTAGGTGTACCTACGCAAAGGGACTGTAACAGTTCAAGAAGGCAGCTCACCACCACCTTCTTAAGGGCAATTATGGCAATAAATGCTGGCCTAGCCAGCAATGCCCATGTCATGTAAATGAAAAATACTTCTTAAAGATAACAATACCATCCATCAATGCTGGAAAGAAGATTTTGAACAACAACTCAACTGTGAATCTACAGTGCCAGTTGATGTCCCACAGTGCCCTGTGGTAGAATCCATGGGTCTACCACCCAATGGGAGAGAAGCAGCAAGCAATCAGACAAATGAAAAACAATGAAGCCTGCGTTCCCAATGTTATTCCAGCTGAGGTCTTGCAGCTGGTGGACTTTTCAGGATTCCATGCACTCATCCAATGGATTTAGGAGAAAGAAGAATTCTATTCACTCCACGTGATACCAAGAAACAGCTCAAGGTACTGGAGACTGTAAAAGCTACAGGCCCTGACAACATTCCAGCATAGGTACTGCAGACTTGTGCTCCAGAACTAACTGCGCCCTAAGCCAAGCTGTTCCAGTATAGCTGCAACATTGGCATCTACCTGGCAATGTGGAAAACTGCACAGGTATGTTGTGTCCACAAAAAGCAGGACAAATCCAACCCAATCAATTACTGCCCCATCAGTCTACTCTCGATCATCAGTAAAATGATGGAAGGTGTTAGCGACAATGCTATCAAGCAGAAACAAACTGCTCACTGCTCAGTTTGGGTTTCTCCAGTGTCACTCAGCTCCTGACCTCATTATAACCTTAGTCCATACATGGACAAAACAGCTGAACTCAAGAGGTGAGGTGAGAGTGACTGCCCTTGACATCAAGGCAGCATTTGACTGAGTCTGGTATCAAGGAGCCCTAGCAAAACTGGAGTCAATGGGAATCAGGGGGAGAATTCTCCACTGGTTGCAGTCATACATAGCACAAAGGAAGGTGTTGTAGTTGTTGAAGGTCAATCATCTCAGACCCAATACATCACTGCAGGAGTCCCTCAGGGTAGTGCCCCCAGCCCAACCATCTTTAGCTGCTGCATTAATGTCCTTCCCTCCATCTTGAGGTCAGAAGCCTCAGAAGATGATTGCACAATGTTTGGAACCATTCGCAGCTCCTCAGATACAAAAGCAGTCCACCTCCAAATGCAGCAAGACCTGGACAATAATCGGCTTGGGTTAATATGTGGCAAGTAATATTTGCACCACACAAGTGCCAGGCAATGACCATCTCCAACAAGAAAGAATACAGCCATCTCCCCTTGACATTCAAAGGCATTACCTTCACTGGATCCCACACTATCAACATCCTGGGGGTTACCATTGACTAGTAACTGAACTGGAACAGTCATATAAATACTGTATCCTATAATACTGCATACTATAGTACTGGAAAACTATAAAGTCTCTGGAATATGTTGAGCACTTGCCATACCTTGGCACTCAAAGGCCACATTTGGTGAGGAGATCCAACACCAGATCAGCTGCACCACTTCAGCCTTCTATAAATTACAGCAGTGAATTTTTGACAACAAAAAATTCTGCAAGTTACAGTAGTATTAGATTACAGAACAGCTTTCATCATCACGCTCCTGTACTGCAGTAAGACCTGGACTGTATCAATGCCACAAAAGAATGCTAGAGAAATTCATTAGCATGCACCTGCTGCATCCCCTGGATTCAATGGGAGAACTGTTAACCAAATGCTGGTGTCCTTGAAGCCATGTTTACAAGCATTCAGGCTATATTCCTGCAAAATCGACTTCGATGGACTATTCACTGTCCGCATGGCTAAAAATCATTCCCCCACCAGGTCTTGTTCTCTCAACTCCAAAATGGCCTAGGTTCTGGGGAGGACTAAGAAATCACTTCAGAGACACTCAGAAGCTCTCCTAGACAACAGCATTGTTCTTAATGGGAGGAGCTTGCTACCACTCAATCAGAATGACTACAACTTGCCCATCTCACTTCAACTCCCAACATGATAATGATGAGGCAGAGCGACAGCACCAAAGGCAAGAAAAGAAAACAAATCCTGAACTGCAGATCCCACTACCTTATGGAACATCCTGTCCTGTGTGTCCAAAGATCTGTGGGTCAAAAAATCGACCTGTTCAATCACATGAAAACCCTTGACAGAAACTCATGAACCTGAGTATATGCCATCCTCGAATCGAGGGATAGCTGACAACAACGACGTTTTAGGTCACCATATTATAAAAAGATTTACAAGCATGGTGCTAGAAATATAAGTTATATTTTTATTTAAGAAGGCTGAATGGTGACCTAATAGAGATCTTTAAATTATGAAAGGGCTGATAAGTAGACATGGAGAGAGTGTTTCCCCTTGTGAGGAAGAGCAAAACTAGAGGACATCAATATAAGATAACCACCAAAAAATTAAATAAGGAACTCCAAATAAACCTCTTTACCCAGGGAGTGGTTGAGGTGAATAGAGCAAATGAATTTAAGGGAGGCTAGATAAGCACATGAGGGAGAAAGGAATGAAGGGTTTGCTGATACATCTAGGTAAGGAAAGAAGAGAGGAAGGTCAAGTGGAATACAAATACTGACAGAGACTGGTTGGAGGCGAATAGTGCTGTATATTCTGGGTGGAATTTTCTGTGCCTGCTGATGCCGAGCATGTTCAGCAGCGTGAGCGGACAATATGGTGAGAAAGCCAAAAATCGGTTTCACGACGTCGTGAAACCAGTATGCAGTTGTCCGCTCTGCCCATCAGGCCGCATTTCCCGCTGTCAGACATTGGGAACCCCATTATAATACATCTGCATATCGTTGTAAGGCCAGCCCCCCCAGAACCATCCCCCCCACGTTGGACCATCTGCCCACGTCGGCGGGAAAACACGCCAGTGCAGAACACATCTTGATAAGTGTGCAGAAGTCGGGATTTACCGCCAAGGCCTTGCTCACATCACGGACATCCAAGGAGCAGGAGATGCTGGAGCATGACAACAACGGGACCTTGGAGGATTGTCCATGGTATGCTGGGTGGATTCTCATGGACAAGGCTTCGCCGCGAAGCAACTCACGGAAGGTGGAATGTCACCTTTGAGGGTCCACTCACAACAGATGGTCATTGAGGGGGTAGTGAGGAAGGTCCATCAGTGTTTGGGAGAGGCAGGTATACCTGGGTGGGGTGGGAGAGGAAGGTCTAGAATCGACTGGGAGAGGAAGAGGTGTCGGCGGTGAGGTTGGGAAAGGGGAACGAAGGTGTCAGGGAGTGAGGTTGGGAACGGCAAACGAAGAAGAAGGGAGGGGTGAGGTTAGGAGGGGCAAACCAAAGGTCCTGGGGGGCGGGGGGTAAGATTGAGAGGGGGGAGGGACTGGGGGAAGGAGCGTGTAATGGGGAGAAGACAGCAACCGGGTGGTATGTGTAAGGGGGAAGGAAGGTGTAGGGGAAGGAGTTCGGTGGGGGGAAGAGGTACGGGGGAGGAAGGAGTAAGGTTGTCCGAAGAGAAGGACTAAGAGGAGATGGAGTTCCAAGGTGGGAAGGAGTCCGGAAGGGGAGATATCCAAGTGAACATGCAAGGGAGGGCTCTAATGAGTCCAAGACTGCCTCCTGGGGAGTGAACTGAGGGTGGGTGTGGTACGAAGGAATGGTGAGAATGACAGGGCAGAGTGAGGCAATAGGGTGAGAAGGTGGGGGTGCGCCGGTATCTGTAGAAGGTTCGGCGAAGGTGGTTGGTGTGGACTTGAAGGTAGACACGGACCCTGGGGGTGGGAAGGAGGAGATCGGGGAGCTTAACGTGGACGGGGGTGGGATTTTTGGGAAGGAGGGGAGCATGCACGTTCACCTGGACATCTCCAAAAGAAAAGGGTTGTGGCTGGTAGGTCACAAAGTGTAGGTGAAAGGTGATGCCGGTGGGGGGCTGTTGACAGTGATAGGGGGAAGAAAATGGGTGACTGGGGGAGGGGAAAGGACAGGGGAGCACAGGAAAAAATGTAGCAGGACCATGCTTGCTAAATCAAAGTGAAACGAGACATGATCAAGATCAGGTGCTGCATGGGAGTGTGATCGGTGGGTGGGTGGAGATGCAGGTCAGCTCAGATTGTCAACTGAAAGCGAACCCCAGCAGGCAGCATTCAAATTGTCCAGAACATAGAGATGACTGTGCTGCAGGAAGTATCTGTGTGCATGGGAGAGTGGTCACAGGCAAAGAGGACTCGGAGTGAGCTGACAGCCTCTGAGATTCCTGAGTGATGATATAGGGGTGTCCAGCTGCCACTCATCCTCCCTTCAGGTGACCGAGTGCCCTAGCCTGACTCCTTGAGGGGAAGGAGCAACTGTGGGGATGCCAAGGTGACCCGATTCTCTCTCCTGTCGCCACTGCGGAGACTCACCCATGGCAACTGCGATGGAGTGCAGGTCTGTGTTTCTCCACGTTCCGCTGGACCAGGGTCTCCATGGCATCCGCCATCCTCCCCATGGAGTCCTCCAAATGCGCACATGTGGGCACCTCTTCATCAGAGAGCAGGCGGGCACACTCCTCTGACTCACATGCCACTTCCAATAGCTCTGCATGATGTTGCCCCGCCTTCTGCTGACTCCAGGTTGAGTTGGAAGGCCAAACCCTGAGGCTCGTCATCTGACTCAGACCTCACAGATGCCTCAGCAGTTCTCCGAGTTGCGGGGAGCTCAGCTGAACCTGCCTCCTCCTGCTGCGGACATGTGTCCGTGTGGTGACCACCAGCTGTGACTCTCTATGCTGGTGGAGGGTGTGAGTAAGCACTGTGACATGTCTCCCAAGCTGCTTATTTCCAGCTCTTCAATGGAGGAGTCCTCTTTGCTGGAGGTGAGGATCTGGATGGATCTGAGGGACTGGTTGGCTGATGGTGTCGGTCGCTTGGCAGAGCTCCCTGTGAACCAAAGGAGAGATATTTAGTGCATGGCACCACACTCAAAAGCAGGAGAGAGAGCACTCACGTTTGCGTTGAGAGAGGCATGATGTGGTGCATGATCCCATGGGGGTGTTTGCCACCAATCTCACCATCGCAGCAGGCACGGTCCACATTTTTGCCAGTCAGTGCGATGACATGCTTCTCAAAGTGAGCGAGGGGCCTAATGTGGGTCACTCCATCCCCAGTGACGGACCTCTCCCTGCTGTTGTGAGCCAGCTTCTCCTGCAGGAAAACAGATGGAGAGAGTGTGACCAGGACACATGGCACTGCACGGAATGTTTGTGTGGTGAGCGGAGACATGGACGGGATAAGGACGCGAGCTGCAGAGGATATGAGTCTGATAGAGATGTGAAGGTATGTGAGAGTTAGTGGTGTTGTCCCTTTGAGGTGTAAGATCCCTGTGGATGTGTGATGGGTTTGTGAGTGCGTGAGTTGAGAATGATGAGAAGAGTAAATTAACCTGGCAGAATGAATGAGACCTTTCATCCTCTTCCTGCACTGGACAACTGTCCTCTTTTGCAGGGTGTTGGCACTGACCACCACTGCTACCACCTCCCATGCTGGATTAGTGATGTTGCTGCAACTCCTGCGGCTAGAACAGTGGTAGAGGACATTACGGTGGATCTCCATGGAGTCCAAAAGGCACTCGAGTGATCGAAATGGCATGTTTCCCAGGAATGCTTGATTAACGAGCCGGGATTAGGACGAGACAGCGCAAAAACCTGCCTTTGCAGCCAGTGGGAAAAACATTCTTTTGCCCGTCTGCTGCTGGACTTAGTGCAAATCTGGGACAATTCTGCCCTCTATGTAATTCTCTGTATACTTTAGAGGGGCGTAGATTTAGGGGTGATTTGATCGGGATTTATAAAATAATGATAGTGTTAGATTGTGTTTATGTAGATCAATATATTAACTGAATAGGTTAAAGTATCCTGTACCTGTGTACAAGTTGATGGTTCATGCAGTGAGCATCTATTCATTGCGTTCCTTCAAGAGTTGCGCCTATTTCTAGCTGGACAGAGACCACCTTGTACAAGGTATGAAAACAGAGTTGGCTAAAGTGGACTGAGAAAATAGGTTAAAAGGTAATATGGTAGAAAAGCAATGGCAGACATTTAAGAAGATATTTCATACAACAAAGATATATTCCATGGAGAAAGAAAAACTCTATGAGAAGGATGCACTATCCAAGGCTAACTAAGGAAATCAAATTGAAAGAAAAGATGTACAATTCTGCCAAGATTAGTGGTAGGCCAAAAGATTGGAAAAACTTCAGAAATCCACAAAGGATGACAAAAAAATGAGTGAGAAATTGGAGTATGAGAAAACTCGCCAGAAACATAAAAACAGACAGTAAAAGCTTCTCCAAGTATATAAAAAGGAAAAGGGTAACAACAGTGAGTGTTGGTCCCTTAGATGGTGTAACTGGGGAATTAATAATGGGAAATGAGGAAATGGCAGAAAATTTGAACAGGTATTTTGTATCTGTCTTCATAGACAGAGAAAACATCCAAGATTAGTAGAAAAGCAAGAGGCAAAAGGGAGGAAGGAAATTAAAACATCATAATCATTCAAGAAAAAGTACTAGGAAAACTAATAGGATGAAAGGCTGACAAGTCCTCTGGACATGATGGCCTGCATCCTAGGGTCTTAAAGGAAGTGGCTGCAGAGATAATGGGTGCATTAGTTGTAATCTTCCAAAATTCCCAGGACTCTGAGAATGTCCCAGCGGATTGGAAAGCCGCAAATGTAACACCACTATTCAAGAAAGGAGGAAAGCTGAAAGTAGGAAACTATAGGCCAGTTAGTCTAACATCTGTCATTGGGAAAATCTGAGAATCCATTATTAAGGAGGTAGTAGCAGGATAAATTGCTGCTACTTTTCAGGGCTATACCTGGAATACTGTTTTCGTTTCCTTACTTAAGGAAGGATATACTTGCATTGAAAGCAATTCACAGAAGGTTCACTTGGCTGATTCCTGGCATGAAAATTGTTGGGCTTGTATTCATTGGAGTTTGGAAGAATGTGAGATGATCTTTTTGAAACATAAGATGCTGAAGTGGCTTCACAGGATAGATGCTGACAGAATGTTTTCTCTCGAGCGGAAATCTAGAACTAGGGGGCATAATTTAAAAACAAGGTGTCTCCCACTTAAAAAGGACATGAAAAGGGATTTCTTCCCTGAGGATCATTTAATCTTTGGAATTCTCTACCTCAGAGAGCAGTGGAGGCTGGGCCATTGAATCTGTTCAAGGCTGAGTTAGACAGATGATAGATTGATAAGGAAGTCAAGGGTCACAGCAAACAAGCAAGAAAGTAGAGTTAAGGCCACAATCAGATCAGCCATGATCTTATTGAATGGCAGAGCAGGCTTGAAGGACCGATTAGCCTATCCTGCTATTTCTTATGATCTTACAAGAGTTAGGTATCTATGATGTTAATCAGCCCAGGTGGTCTCAGGGTCTAGTTTAGATCACTTAAGGGCATCTTTTTCCCCTCTAATTGGCTTGTTTTATTTATTTCCTCTTTTTGCTTCAATCAGATCACAAAGCTCTGGTAGATTAGGAGTATATATATTGTGACACAGAATCTTAATGGCCCAGAAGGAGGCCATTCAGCCCCTCAAGTCTGCACCAGCTCTCCAAATGAGCATTATGACCTAGTGCCATTACCCTGCCTTTTCCCCGTACCCCTGAACCTTGTTTCTGTTCAAATAATCATCTAATGCCCTCTTGAATGCCTGGATTGAACCTTCTTCCACCACACTTCCAGGCAGTGCTTTCCAGACCCGAACCACTCATTGTGTGAAAAAGTTTTTTCTCATGTCACATTTGCTTCTTTTGCAAGTCACTTTAAATCTGTGCCCTCTCGTTCTTGAACCTTTTTCGAGTGGGAGCAGCTTCTCCATATCTACTCTGTCCAGCCCCCTCATGATTTTGAAAACTTGTATCAAGTCTCCTCTCAGCCTTCTCCTCTCAAAGGAAAATAATCCCAACTTCTTCAATCTATCCTCATATCTGAAGTTTCTCATCCCTGGGACCATTCTTGTAAACCTCTCTGCACCCTTTCCAATGTGTTCGCGTCCTTCCTATAATATGGTGCCCGGAACTGTACACAATATTCCACCTGAGGTCTAACGAGCGTCCCATATAAATTCAGCATAACCTCCCTGCTCTTGTACTCTAAGCCTCTATAAATAAAGCCCAGGATACTATATGCTTTATTAACTGCTCTCTCCACCTGTCCTGCCACCTTCAATGATCTATGCACATAGACACCCAAGCCTTTCTGCTCCTGCACCCCCTTCAAAATTCCACCCCTTATTTAATATCAGCTGTCCATGTTCTTCTTACCAAAATGCATCACCTCACACTTCTCCGCACTGAACTATCTGCCCACTCCACCAACTTGTCTATGTGCTCTTGAAGTTCCACACCGTCCTCCTCGCAGTTCACAACACTCCCAAGCTTCATATTATCCACAAACTGAAATTGTCCCCTGAACAGCAAGATCTAGATGATAATATATATCAAGAAAAGCAAGGATCCCAATACCGACTCCTGGGGAACTCCACTACAAACCTTCCTCCAGCCCAAAAAATATCCATTGAACTTTACTCTCTGCTTCCTATTTTTCAACCAATTTTGTATCCACTTTGCTACTGTCCCTTTTATTTCATGAGCAATAACTTCTCTCACAAGTCAGTTGTGTGGCACTGTCAAATGCCTTTTCAAAGCCCATGTACACTACATCAACAATATTACCCTCATCGACCTTTTCTGTTACATCTTCAAAAATCTCCAGCAGGTTAGTTAAACACAATTTCCCCTTTAGAAATCCAGACTCTTCTTTATTGACCCATATTTTTCCATGTGACTACTAATTCTATCTCGAATAATTGTTTCTAGAATCTTGCCCACCATTGAAGTTAAACTGACTGGTCTGTAATTGCTGGGCTTATCCTTATAACATTTTTTGAACATGTTTGCAATTATCCAGTCCTCTGGCACCACCCCTGAGTCTAGGGAAGACTGAAAGATTATGGCCAGTGCCATTGCAATTTCTACTCTCACTTCCTTCAGTATTCTTGGATGCATCTCATCAGGTCCCGGTGCCTTGTCAACTTTAAGTACCGACAGTCTATTCAACATTTCCTCCTTATCAATGTTGAATCCTTCTAGTGATCCTTGTCTATCACTTTGGCCTGGGTAACATCTACTTCCTTGGCAAAGACGAATGCAAAGTATTCACTTAATTCCTCAGCCTTGGCCCCATCGTCCGTGTGTAAGTTCCCCTTTAGGTCCCTAGTCGGCCCTACTCCCCCTTTTACCACCCTTTTGCTATTTATATGCCTATAGAAGACTTTGGGATTCTACTTTATGTTGGCTGCCAGTCTTTTCTCATAACCCCTCTTTGCTTCTGTAAAATGCTTTTTCACCTCTCCTTTGAACCTTCTGTATTCCTCTTGGTTCTCAATTGTATTTTCTACCTGACACCTGTCATAAGTGCACTTTTTCTTCTTTATCTTAATTTCAATCTCCTTTTTCATCCAGGGAGCTCTGGATTTGTTTGCCTTGCCTTTCCCTTTTGATGGAATATACCTTGACTATGCCTGAACCAATTCATTTTTAAAGGTAACCCATTGTTAAGCTACAGTTTTTCCTGCCAAACTTTCATTCTGCTCTATCAGGCCCAGCTCCGTTCTTGCCCCATCAAAGTCATCTCTTGTCCAATTAAATATTTTTACTCTAGATTGCCTATTGTCCTTTTCTATCATCATCCTAAAATGTACAATATGATGATCACTGTCTCCTAAATGCCCCCCCACTGACAATTGATCTACTTGGCCCACCTCATTTCCAAGAATCAGGTACAATAGTGCGTCCTTTCTTGTTGGATTATACACATACTGCTGTAGAAAATTCTCCTGAACACAATCTAGGAACTTTTTCCCCTCTCCACCCTTTACACTACCACTGTCCCAGTCTATATTTGGGTAATTAAAGTCCCCCATTATAACTGCTGTATAATGGCTGCATCTCTCAGTAATTTCTCTGCAGATTTGTTCTTCTATGTCCTTTCGTTATTTGGCAGTCTATAGACTACACTGAGCAATGTAATTGCACTCTTTTAGTTCCTTAGCTCCAGCCAAATTGATTCTGTCCTTGAACCCTCTGGGACTTCCTCTTTCTCCAGCACTGTCCTTAACCAATACTGCCACCCCTCCTTTTCTTCCTTCCCTATCTCTTCTGAACACCTTGTACCTGGAAATATTTAACACCCAGTTCTGCTCTTCCTTCAGCCAGGTCTCTGTTATCACCACAACATCATATTTCCACATTGCAATCTGCGCCTGTAACTCCCCAATCTTATTTATTACACTCCGTACATTCACATTCATGCATGATTTAGATTTTGTTACTTTCTCCCTTATTCCAACTGTACCTATTAACTCACTATTCTCTCTACTAGTGCTATCTGTCCCCCCAAGTATGTTGTGCACCCTGGTATTCCTGTCTAATATTTTTTCTTGGTTCCCACACCTCTACTAAGTTAGTTTAAAGCCCTCCCAACGGCACTAGCAAAATGTCCTGCAAGGAACTCAGTCCCAGCTCTGTTCAGGTGCAACCCGTCCAGCTTGTACGGGTTCCATCTCCCCCAGAGCCAGTCCCAGTGTCCCAGGAATCTACAGCCCTCCCTTCTGCACCATCTTTCCCGTCACACATTCATCTGCCTTATCCTCCTATCTCTGTACTCACTGGCACATGGCACTGGGAGCAATCCAGAAATTACTACATTAGAGGTCCTGCTTGCTAATTTTCTACCTAGCTCCCTAAATTCTGATTGCAGGACCACATCCCCCTTCCTACCTAAGTTATTGGTTCCAATGTGGACTACGACCTCTGGCTGATCACCCTCCCCCAGAAGAATATCCTGCAGCCACTCTATGACATCCTTGACCCTGGCACCAGGGAGGCAACATACCATCCTGGAGTCACATCTACAGCCACAGAATCGCCTGTCTGTTCCCCTAACCAATGAATCCCTTATCAATATTCCTTTCTTCTTCTCCCGCTCCTGTGCACCCGAGCCATTCATGGTGCCATAAACTTGGCTCTGACTGCACTTCTCTTAGGAACAGTGCCCTCACCAGCTTCCAAAATGGAAAACTAATTTGTGAGCAGGACCCCAGGGGACTCCTGCACTACATCTCTTGGACTGCCTGGTGGTCACCCATTCCCTCTCTATCTCCAGGCCCTTAAGCTGTGGTGTGACCACCTCTCTGAATGTGCAATCCACGTAGCTCTCAGTCTCGTGGATGCGCCACAGTGACTCCAGCTGCCGCTCGAGCCCTGAAACCTGGAGTTCAAGTTTCTGCAGCTGACAGCATTTCCTACACATGTGGGCATCTAGGACACCGGTAGCGTCCAGGAAGTGGTGATGGCGTAGTGGTATTATCACTGGACTAGTAATCCAGAGACCCAGGGAATGCTCTGGGGACCTTGAATCCTGCCACGGCAGATGGTGGAATTTGAATTCCATTAAAAACTGGAATTAAAAGCCTAATGGTGACCATCAAACCATTGTTGGTAGTTGTAAAAATCCATCTGGTTCACCAATCTCCTTTAGGGAAGGAAATCTGTCATCTTTACCAAGTCTGCCCTACATGGTTGCCAACGTGCCAACGTCAACGTGCACTCTCGCGATAGGTTGGTGGGCATGTGCTGGAGCCGGCGGCATATCTGCCAACAATTCTAAGTCCTATTAAAACCATTAAGTTAACAATATGCTGAATTTTTCACTGCCTGTTCAACTTAACGGTTAACAGACAGGCGAAAAAGTGGGATGAGGTTTCCTGAAGTAAATAAAAACAAAATAAAAATTTTACACTTGAATTTAAAAAAAGCCCTTGCTCATGTGACAGTCACATGACGGGACATGTTTTATGACATTTTTAATTTGTTCATTAGCTTTTTTAGACAGCGCTTCATCTCCCTGAGGCAGCTCCATGCCTCAGGGAGATTGAAGCACTCTTTCGCGCGCATGCACAAATTTCATGCCAGGCCTGCTCGCCCTCCTCCCCCCCGCTCACCCAGGCAGTGCCATGTGCTGCCGATCGTGTTCCACGCTGGGCAGGCCTTAATTGGCCCGCCCGCATAAAATCATGGTGTGTGCCAATTGTGGGTAGCGGCGGCTTCCCAACCGCCCCCCCACCACCTGGCTGAGCACCCCCGCCAAGGGCAAAATTCTGCCCTAGGTGTACATCACTGCCTGTGAAGCACTGTGGGATATCCCGAGTTCATGAGTGGTGTTTTTGCCCTTCTATTTTCTCAAACTTAGAAAAAAATTCCCCTAGGTGTCCTCCATTTATTATCTTTACTCTTTTCTCCATCTCCCCTTCCATTATTCCCTTTATTCTCTCATTTGTTGATCCTTTCCAACTTTGTTTCCTTCCCCAAGGCTTCTTAAAAGCACTGTTACCTCCCAGCACTGTTTCTGTCCCTCCATGATATAATCTTGACTCTTGAATCCAACTTTACGAAAATGTTCACCTCTGCAGAATGTCTGTCACTGCCCTAACCTTACCTGCTGAGACATGCCATTGTCCAGATTTGACTGCTCTGAACCTTTCTTGGTGATCTCCCATCCTCCAACTTCCATGAAGTTTACAAATCCAAATATTTACTGACCTTATCCTACTCCGCACCTAGTCCTACTCACCCATCAGTTCTGCCTTTCCTCCCTGAACTGCATTTTCTCCCAGACTCTGCATCTTAATTTTCTCATCAATGTCTTTCACTGCCCCCATGATCTCCCTCCATCCTACCTTATTCAGCAATACATTCCTCACTGAACACACCACCCCCTTATATCTGGCCTTTGGTGCACCTGATCACTTTATACTACCATTGGTGGCAAAGGCTTCAATTGAAATTCAGTCCCTAAACTGTCCTATCTCTCCAATTCTCAGTCATTAAAAAAAATTTCAAAACTTATCAGCCATCCTACTTTTTCTTGGCTCCAGCTCCATTTTCTTTTTTGTGTGAACTACCTTGAGCTTTTTTTAATATTATAAGCATTCTACAAATGCAGGTCATAGTAGTAATAGTTTCTGACAATGGTTCAGTTCTAACTGTATTAATTGTGCGTGCAATTAATGCAGGTCAGCTGTATGCAAACACAAAAACATTAAAAATTAGCCTGCTAGAATGTTTCTTAGATGAACAATGGTCGTGCTGGAAAATATTTTGCATCTCTAAGAGTGTAGCTGCAATTCTACATGTGCAAAGTGGTTCATTGAACAATTTTTCTAAGCCACACACAATAAGTTGTGGAACTAGATGCCACGCACTGGCTGTAATTGTAGAATATGTCTTGTATCGATCAAGTTTGTAGGCGTAAAGAATCTTGGGTAAACCTTTTTTACCTTTGTTCAACAGAATAGCAACAAGGAACACAGCTTATATGATTTAACAAAATAATCTGATTGAATTCAGGAATGTGACTAAATATAGGATGTTGTACTTCAGTTATAGACCTTGATGCTATTTTAAAACTTATTTTTGTTTCCTAGGCCTTCCAATGATTTGAATTATCCAATGAATTCAAAAAAACTGCACAGACTTGGTTGGAAACCCAAAGTAGCTTGGGAAGAAGGAATTAGAAAAACAAGTATGGTTATTCTTTGAAATATTTTTTAACTACTACACATTAAAACATCCCGCAATTTTGCTAAGCCAAATAACAACCGGGATAATTAAGTTGGTTATTAAATGACTCCAATTATCTTTTTATTTTAGCTTCTTGTATGTACTGATGCATTTATCTAGCATGCTTCTATTATTACATGGTGGATATTTTCAGTGATACAAACAGAGAAATTGAACATCATTTTTTTCTTCGTTCATGGAATGGAATGCTAGCAAGACCAGCGTTCATTGCCCATTTCTAATTGACCTTGAGAAGATGGTGAAGTACTTTCTTAAACCGCTGCAGTCACGTGATGCAGGTACACTCTGTTGTTAGGGAGGAAGTTCCAAGTTTTTGAACCAGCAATAGTGAAGGAGTTGAGATATAGTTCCAAGTTAGGATGGTGTGTGACTTGGAGGGGAACTTGCAGGTGGTGGTGTTCCTATGCATTTGCTGCCCTGGAATTATTCCATCGACAGGCTTTGAAATACAAAAAAAAACATTTGTTCTTTCAGCTATGCTGTATTGTAAGTTAGAGGTGTTTTCACTGCAGTGATTAATTATAGGACTTTCTCCTACAACGGTAAGTTAACCATTACATTGAGCACTATTGCGTAAGTGTTGACATGCATTACAGTACTTTTCCCAATGGAAAAAAGTGCCATAATGCAGTCAAAATGGTAGAAAAATGTGCTGGGAAACTATCCTGTCATGTTTTGGACTGACATTTAAATGTATAATGATTTTAGTTATGAATAAAACGGCCCTGCTATTGAACCATAAAAAAAATTCAAGCAGCTTCTACAATCCATTGATTGACAGTTAATCTGCTTTGAAATGGAAATGAGACAGTAGCTTCATCTTAAAGAAATCATCATTTGGCATTTCAGTTTCAATGGACTCCCTTGTTGACATTTCCCATGCTTTTTTTAGATAGCTGGGGTTATTA
Organism: Carcharodon carcharias; assembly: GCF_017639515.1. Taxonomy (NCBI): domain Eukaryota; kingdom Metazoa; phylum Chordata; class Chondrichthyes; order Lamniformes; family Lamnidae; genus Carcharodon; species Carcharodon carcharias. The sequence continues at coordinate 128,166,319 of NC_054477.1, forward strand.
TGAAGGTTTGACTGAGTATCAAAAGCTCCAGAACTACTTATCTCAGTGGGGGTAGTATTCACATTTTGATAGTTTTAAGGTTATTAAAGGATTGTCTGTCAATGATGCTGTAAGTGGTTGTGTCTTTTTTTGACTGATTTCCCATTTGTGGGGATTTACATTTTTTGAATGGGTTTTATGAATGAGAGTTTTTTTCAGTATGAAATGTCTTTCAATATGACAGTTCTATTGGATTGTTAGAATTTCTTTTAATGTCCATTTCAAAGATATCCTGGGTTCTGTTCATAGTGGACACTGGATAAGTAGCTATGGAGGATACATGGCGGGATCGACATGGAGGATATGGGTAGTACTGGGGCATGAGGGCCATGGAGTGGCATGTGGGGGTTTGAGTGCCTGACATTGATCATTGAAACTGGCCCAATGCCTTGTAAATGGCAGCTGGACATTCCAGCCTGTCAGCCTGGCCACCTGCCTGCCTCAGGCCTGTCTCCAGAGGCAGTGGGTCTGATTCATCCTACCCTACCTTTCCAGGATGAAAATATGTCAGGCAGGGGCCCTTTTAAAGGAGACGGGTCTATTGGGTCTGGAAGTTTCCTGACTCAACCTTCCCGCCTCCTCCACGAAAATCCGTATCCTCAGGTTAGTTTTTAACCAGTTAGAGATTATTTTTATTTCAGTGCTAGCTTAAAATGTACAGTGGAACCCAAGAAATAGAGAAACAAGTAACAAGAATGCTTTAGGCTTTATAAAAGTGGAGGTGGTGAAAGTGAAAGAATTTTGATTCCATATATAATTCTGGATATGCATTCAAGAGCAAAATTATAGGAAAAAATTTTCAGGTCTCAAAGAACAATCTATTATGGTGGCTTAAATTCATTTTCGCCCTTTTCTTTCTTGGATAGATGCTAACATTCTGGCAGCTGCACGTACAGACTTTTTTTTACTGTTTTCAATAAATTTGTTCTTTTTCCCATTAGTTGAATGGTATGAAGAAAACTTCTACAACTGGCCAAATGCAGAAAAAGCACTGGGTCCTTTTCCATCATTAGCACTTTATAAAAGATGCCAGTGATTGTACCTTGGTTAAGGTCACAGCAAATCTACCTCATCTGAAGCTTCAAGTGGACCTTGTTGTTTGTCATGGAAGGGCAAAGAAATAATTAACATGGAAGTACCCTATTTTGTAAATTATTAAATAAGTTAATACTTGAAAGCAATTTATTATGGCTTCATGTGTAAGAAGGACTTGTCCTAGCCAAATGATATACAATTTAAGTCTTTTAAAATATAAGCTATTTTTATGAGTAATTTTCTCCGGTACCAACTAGCTTTGGTGGGCCCTTATATGCAAAATCTTTTTTACTAATGTGATCTGTAAGCTTCGTTAAGGGGGCAGTAGCCTAATGATTATGGTACCATGCTAGCACTCCAGAGAATTCAAATTCTACTGCTGAAAGTGGGAAATCACATTCATTAAAAACCTGGCGATTTGTGGGCTGGCATCAGATAAAATTATCATGAAGTTGTTAGATTGTCATAAAAAGTAACTGGCTAAATAATGTTCTTTAGGGAAGGAAATCTGCCATCCCTAGTGTGTGACTGTCTGTTACACACTGCATGGTTAGCTCTTTAATGCCATTAGAAGCACCAGGGTAGGTCAGTAGATGCAGCACTGCCAGTGTTGCCCACTTGGGCAATAAATGCCGGCCTTGTCAGTGGTGCTCATCCTGAGAATGGAAACAAAATGTAATATTGTATTTTATAGTTTACCAAATTAAATCTAATTATATAATTGTTTTAGTTGCAATGTTTTTGGATGGGAATAACATGTATTTTAATATTTAGTCCTTTATATATTGTAGAATGTTTTGTTTATTTTCTATTATATTTTAAATCAATGTACTATTTTGAGCTTGTTAAACCAGTAATTATCAAAATAATTTCAAGGAAGTAGTGTTTTCTTTAAAGAACTAAGAATTTAGCTTTACATGGCCCCAGTAGAAATAACATAGGCAGCAGCTTGCTTACAGCAGGCCAGGTGTGCCACCATGGGCAGAATCAGGAAATGAACTTTGTAAAATGAATGCTTTGTAGTGTTATGCATCTTTTGAGTGTTTGATACTCATCGAGACAAATGCAAGAATGCCAAATTTAATACAGTCACAACAATTTATACTACAGGAGAAAAGGGTGCAGATTGGTTGGCAAGTCGACCCTGATTGGCTGAGGTATTGCCATGGAGAAAGCAATCAAAGTTGACTTGCCAACAAATCAGCACCCTTTTCTCCTAGAGTATAAATTGTTGTGATCATTTAAAGCATTTGTCCGGTGAGGACAAGACAAAAAGCTTCGGCCACATGTCTCTCTTTTCAACAATACTCAGGTTCTGTAGTTCCAAGTGAGTGTTTATGATATTTTCCATAATCCCATGTGTATGTCCCAATCTTTATTTTGCCCTCTGTAAAATGATTAAGAAGGGTAATCAATGCAAAATTTACTTCCTGTTTTTTGAGCTGTGAGAATTCTTCAATGTGATTGGCCTGATTGATTATATCACTGTTGCTGGATGTTGAGAGTCCCTTATAGTTGGCACCAGAATCAAATTAATGTTGGAAAAGGTATAATCCATGCCACAGGTGGGAAGCTTTCTTCAAGGTCACCAGCAAATGCCATCACTTTACTACTGACCACAAAATCCAGCCCACGGTCTTTTCTCCATTATTGTTCAATTAAAACTATTTCTATTTGTCATTTTTTCTGTCTCTTTCTCTCACTCTCCCTTTCTAATTCACACCTTGATACTATGTCCTTGCTGTTCAACATCTTGAAAATATAGCACAGGAACCAACATTCAGGATATTAAACCTCATTCTTCCACTTCACAACTCACCACCCCCCACCCCCCAAAGGGCTGGATGAGGTCCTGCAAGCAGAATTTAGGGAGCTCAGAAGCTGATTAAAAAACAGAACTTCAGTAATAATCTCTGGATTACTTCTAGTGCCACATGCTAATGAGGATAGAAATAGGAGGTTAGTCCACCTGAATGCATGGCTGGAGAGACAGTGCAGGAGGGAGGGCTTTAGATTTCTGGAACATTGGGACTGTTTCTGGGGGTGGTGGGACCTGTACAAGGTGGATGGGTTGCACCTGAACCGGAATGGACCAACATCCTTGTAGGGAGGTTTGCTAGTGCTTTTGGGGAGGATTTAAACTAACGGTGAGATCCTGAGAGGAGATTCAGCAGGGGGAGATGCACAGCCAAGATTAGAAGAGAGAGCAAGTGAATCTGGAAGACATAGAAATTATAGGCCAGTTAAGGCACAAGGGTATTTGGCAAGGTTGGATGGTATTTATTTTAATGCAAGGAGTCTGACGAATAAGGCAGATGAGTTGGCACAAATTAACACATGGAAGTATGATGTCATTGCTGTCACAGAGACATGGTTGAGAGAGGGACAGAATTGGCAGCTCAGTATTCCAGGATATAGGTTTTCAGGCGAGACAGGGAAGGAGGTACAAGAGGAGGGGTATCGCAATATTGATCAAGGAATCAATTACAGCAATAAGGAGGGATGAGATCTTAGAAGGCTCCTCAAATGAAGCCATATGGGTAGAACTTAAAAACAAAAAAGGAGCAATCACATTGCTAGAAGTGTACTATAGGCCCCCAAACAGTCAGAGAGAAATAGAAGAGCAGCTATGTAGGCAAATTTCAGCGAAGTGTAAAAATAATGAGGTAGTAATAGTGGGGGATTTCAACTTCCCCAACATTAACTGGGTTAGTTATAGTGTGATAGGTTTAGAGGGAGCGGAATTGTTAAAATGCATCCAGGAGAGCTTTTTAAGCCAATACATAGAAGGTCCTACAAGAGAGCTCCTGGACTTAATTTTAGGGAATGAAGCTGGGCAAGCAGTAGAGGTGTCAGTGGGGGAGCATTTTGCAGGTAGTGATCATAACTCCGTTAGATTCAAGGTTGTTATGGAAAAGGACAAGGATGGGCCAAAACTCAGAGCTCTAAATTGGGGGAAGGCCGATTTTAATAAGATCAGATATGATTTGGCCAGAATGGACTGGGAGCAGCCATGTTTCGGTAAATCTGCATCAGAGCAGTGGGACGCATTCAAGAAGGAAATGGGGAGAGTACAGGGCCAACATATTCCAGTAAAGACAAAGGGATGGGACCAAGAAAACCAGGGAACCCTGGATGTCGAAGGATATACACGATTGGATAAAGAGAAAAAGGGAGGCTAATGGCAGTACCGAGGGCTCAAAACACTGGAAGCCCTAGAAGGGTATAAAATGTGTAGAGGGGAACTTAGAAAGGAAATTAGGAGAGCAAAAAGGGGGCATGAAGAAACATTGGCAGATAAAGGAAAATCCAAAGTTATTTTGCAAGTACGTTAAGAGTAAGAGGATAACTAGGGAAAGAGTAGGGCCCAATAAGGACCATAGTGGTAATTTGTGTGAGGAGCTGGAAGATGTACGTAGGGTTCTAAATGAATACTTTGTGTGATGTTCACAAGTGAGAGGGATGATGTGGTTGTGAAGATCAGGCAGAAGGACTGTGATATAATTAAAGAAATTAGCATAGAAAGGGAGGAGGTTCTAAGTGGTCTGCCAGGCTTAAAAGTAGATAAATCTCCAGGCCTGGACGAAATGTATCCTAGGCTGTTGAATGAGACAAGGGAGGAGATAGCAGGGGCGATGGCAATAATTTTCAATACTTCTCCGGCCACAGGAGAGGTGCCAGAGGACGGGAGGACAGCCAATGTGGTACCGTTATTCAAGAAGGGATAAACCAGGGAACTACAGGCCAGTCAGTCTAACTTCACTGGTGGGGAGACTATTGGAAGCAATTCTAAGGAACAGAATTATTCTAACTTGGAGAAGGAGGGATTAATCAAAAACAGTCAGCATGGTTTTGTTAAGGGGAGGTCATGTCTGACCAATTTGATTGAATTTTTCGAAGTGGTGACCAGGTGAGTAGATGAGGGCAAAGCATTTGACGTAGTCTACTTGGACCTCAGCAAGGCTTTTGATAAGGTCAGACTGGTAACAAAGAGACTGATAACAAAGGTAAGAGCCCATGGGATCCATGGCAATTTGGCAAATTGGATCCAGAATTGGCTAAGTGGCAGGAAGCAGAGGGTGATGGTTGAGGGGCGTTTTTGTGACTGGATGCCTGTGTCCAGTGGGGTTCCACAGGGATTGGTGTTGGGTCCCTTGTTGTTTGTGATATAAATAAAGGGTTTAGACTTGAATGTAGGAGGGTTGATCAGTAGGTTCGCAGATGACACGAAAATTGGTGGGGTGGTAAATAGTGAGGAGGATAGCCTTAGTTTACAGGAGGATATAGACAGTCTGGTCAGATCAGCTGATTAGTGGCAAATGGAATTCAATCTGTATAAGTGTGAGGTGATGCACTTGGGCAGAACAAACAAGGCATGGGAATACACGATGAATGGTAGGACCCTGGGAAGTACCGACGATCAGAGAGACCTTGATGTGCATGTCCACTGGTCCCTTAAGGTAGCGGGACAGGTAGATAAGGTGGATAAGAAGGCATATAGGATATATGCCTTTATTAGCCGAGGCATGGAATATAAGAGCAGGGAGGTTATGCTGGAACTGTATAAAATGCTGGTTAGGCCACAAGTAGAATATTGTGTGCTGTTCTGCAATCCACATTAAAGGAAGGATGTGATTGCACTAGAGAGAGTGCAGAGCAATTCACCAGGATGTTGCCTGGGCTGGAGAGTTTTAGTTATGAGGAGATTGGATAGACTGGGGCTATTTTCCCTGAAGCAGTGGAGATTGAGGGGGGATATGGTTGAGGTGTATAAAATTATAAAGGGCATAGATAGGATAGACGAAGGAACTTTTCCCCTTGGTGGAGGGATCAATAACCAGGGAGCATAGATTTAAGCAAGGGGCAGGAGGTTTAGAGGGGATGTGAGGAAGAATTTTTTCACCTGGTGGCTGGTGGGAATCTGGAACTCTCTGCCTGAAAGGGCGGTAGAGGCAGAACCCTTCATAACATTTAAGAATTATTTGGATGTGCACTTGTGATGCCATTGCATACTAGGCTATGGGCCTAGTGCTGGAAAATGGGATTAGAATAGTTAGATACTTGTTTGACCGGCACAGACTTTCTGTGCTGTAGACCTCTATGACTCTAATTCCGTTTATTTAATTTCCGAAGAGCAGGTTGTGTAAATATTTTTTAATTCCTAAAATAACAACTTACTTATCATCTGGACTACTACCACTGTCACATTTCATAGCTCTACTAAATCCGAAAAGGATGTTCCAGTGCCCTCAGTGGTTGGTGGATTTATTTTAAAAAATCTACATTTTTCCCTCTCAATACTCAGCAGCACTTGTTCTGGGCTGCATGTAGCTCTAGTGCAGTACTGAGGAAGTGCTATAATGGTGAAAATGCTGTCCTTTGGCTGCAACACTAAACGGAGGCTTTGTTGGCTTATTTCAGTAGTTAGATTTTTAAAGGACACTGTTTAAAGAAGTTCATGTGGTGGTGCAGCCAGTTTTTCTCCATCAGTCAACATCACCAAAAGTCAATTAATTAGTTATTTGCTTTATTTGTATGCCTTTGTTTTCATAAAAGTCATTGTATTTGAAAGTAATTCATTGTATATCAAACACTTTAAGACATTTCTGAAGGATGTGATCAGCTTTATAAATATCACTTTTTAACCTTTATGCCCTTTACATTGAATCCTCAATTAAAATAAGATTCATCCTTGATTTGTCCCCTGCTGATGTAATTGCCCTCCCCTAATAGCAATAATCACATACTACCCAGGGCAGGGATCCAATGGTATGAGAGCCACAGGACTTCATATTGCTGCAGTTTTTTTGTTCTTTGATACTGGGATTCTTCAAGTGCACACCTGTTGATTTTGGTTTGCTTGGAGGATCATTGGCTTCCCTAGTGTAGGCCGCGTACTGATGGGTGGCATGACAGGAACACTGATCCATTGCCAGTTAAGTGTACTGCAATTCATTTCCTGCATAATGCCAAACCCTGTCCAACTTTCCACACAATCAGCGCAAGTCATCTCTGCTTTATATTGGGCTTCAACTACCAATCGTCACCAGCTCCAAGAAGCAGTGTAACCTGCGAAAAGCCAGTTGGGAGTAATACAGCAAGATATTGCAACAAAGTGCTATAACGTTACCATCCCAAGATATCCCCATGGAGCTGGTATACAGTCACTTCTGCAGAGCCATCTATAAAGCAGCCATTCCAAGGAGCACTGCCATGTGTATATACCTTGTCTGGAAGGAGTCTGCTTCCCTACTCCAGTAATATGAGTGCTCCAGTGACCCAGACATGGCAGACCATCTGATTGAATCCATGGATTGTGCATGCCAGGCCAAATGGGAAGAAACAACAAAGAACCTGGACTTCACTCGCTCAAGTCAGACATTTTGGAAACTCCTACGCCACCTCGGAACAGCCCAGCAACCACTAATGCCAAGCCACCCATCTGTAAATGCCAATCAATTAGCGACTCATCCCATTCTACAGGGCAAAGGCACCACTGGAAAAAGAATGAAGGAGCAAATCCAGAGCAAGTGAAGATCCTTCCATTGGCAGCACAATTCCAGATCTGAACCTTTTGCCACCCTGGAGTTGGACAAAGTACTACAAACCATCAAGCTGGGCACTGCTCCTCCCTGACAACATCGTCCCTAAGTTCCTCAAACATCTTGGCCCACAGGCCCGCACCTCATTGGCCCAAGGGTCACATGCGAGGGAAGACTGCCAAAATCTTGGCGCATGTCTAAAATCATCAGCCTCCCAAAACCAGGCAAAGACACAAAATTGCCATTAAACTACTGGCCAATATCCATGCTTCAAGGTGGCAGCATGCCTAATCCTCAAGTGGATCAAGCCACAAGTGGAGAACATCCTGAGTGTGGACCAAACAGACTTTCAACAAGGAGGAATAACGTGATCAGAACCTCACATTAACCACTTTCACTGAAAATGGCTTTCAAAGGAATCTCAAAACAGGAGCAATTTTCCTTGACCTCACGGCAGTCTGGCAGATTGGCCCACTCATCAAAATATCGAGTTCTCCCTCCCTAGGTTACTGACATTGAACTGCTACTCCAGGACAGATAGTTCAGGTTGCATATGGTTGACAAAACTAATGCCTGGAGGAATGGGCTACCCCAGGGGCCTGACTTAGCCCCAACCCTGTTAAACCAATGACCCACCCCAAACCGGCCCTGGAAGTTTATGCAGACTACATCTGCTGTGGCTTTCAGGCTCAGACTTTTCCAGAGCTGGAAGACACATTAAACAATGATTTTGCAAAGCTGGCCAACTACTGCAAGATATGGTGCCTACAACCAAGCACCAGTAAAACTCTAGCACATTCCAGCTTCACAATGCCAACACTAAGAGGAAACTAAATATCACCCTGGATGGCTAGAGATTGCAGCACAATTTCCCACCCTGTTTACCTAGGCATTACTCTTGACGGGATCTTCACGTACAGATAGTAGTTCATCAAGACTGTAGAAAAAAAATTAAAACCTGCAACAACCTCCTCAATAAACCGACCAATACCTCATGGGGATCACAGGCCAAGACCCTAAGGACCTCTGCTCTTGCCATCATGTACTCAACTGCAGAATACTGCATCCCAGTATGGTACCAATCTGTTCACACAAAACTTATCGATATGCAACTCAAACTCAACAGTGCACATCATCACAGGTACTCTTCAACCAACCCCAGTCCTGAGCAACATTGCACTCCAACACCCCCCCCCCCCCCCCACCAAGCACAGGTACATGCATCAGGATGGTAATTGTAACAGGCAAGCTACTACCCTTATTCAATGACATCCTCAACCCACCTCCAGTACACCCTCCCTCACATCACCCAGCTCACCATACCGAGGTGTAACAGCTGAAGACCTACTCTTCAGGATTGGCAGGGGAAAACATCCACCAGAGACCACTAAAGGACCTCAGGGTGATTAGATTTACGCATTTTAAACTGTTTTGTCTGTATAACGAACTCAGGTAACCAGAATGACAATAATTGGTTTGGACTACAGTTGCTAAAGTATGATTTGCAAACCTGATCTAACTATTATCAAAAAGCTATGTGGACTTTGCTTGAAATGTAACCTTTTGAAACCCAGTACTGCTGACACAGGAGGACAGCTTAAATTAATCAGGGGATCATGTAAAAAAAGCGTATGGGATCATAAATGGTATGCGAGTGTCAGTCACATGGACAGAGTTAAGCCGACTTGGACCAATCACAGAACTATTAAGCACCTTCAGACTCAATCAGCAAGTGGAAATGAATCAGGCTCAAAGGAACCCTTTTATCCAAAGGAAGATAAAAGACCACAGCCAAGAACTGGTCTTTATGACAGAGAGGAACACCACAGCGTACAGCTTCACACCGTAAAGATGTCATAGCAAGACAAAAAGAAGCAATGAGGTTCAAGTCGAGTAGCTCCGTGTCCAAGGTTAACATGGGAAGTAAAGTCTGTAGTGAGCTGTAAACAACTGCCTGGTTTAAGTTATATACCTTCCTATACTTAATAAATTCTCCCGAATCGCCACAAGTTGATCTGTCAATATTCTTTGCCGAGTCCAAGAACCCTTGTAATTGGTGACTACAGCTGGACTTGACTAAAACAGGTTGGTTCATTTTTCGTAGCAAGTAGGGATCTTGACATCATCATTGCCTGGCCAACATGCGATCTGGGAAGAGAAACCCTAAGACAGTGTGGAGACTCAGTGTGAAACATGTTGGTAGTTCAAGATGCTTTATTAAACTCGAGAACAGTACTATGGCATCCAAAGGCACAGCGACAGTCTCTAGGGCGGAGTTAGATAAATTACCTGATAGCAAGGTACAGGAGTTATTAGCGGGATGTTAAATCAAGGGTGAACGCACGCCCTTCGATGAAGTAGTTGTGTTTATCCAAGAACAGCTAGACAACAGGAGGGTAATGGTCGAAAAGATGAAGAACCTTCCTGTCTACGGAGGATATTACTGTACTCGGAAGGACGATGAGTTATTTAAGCAAAAGGAACAAGAAACTGAAAGTTTTAAGCACTAGAAGGATCAGGAGATAGACAAGCTAACTCGGCAAATTCATATCGTAGGGAGGGGAGTTGAGCAGTCAGCCACCCTATTACAGCAACAGAGTATTTCCAATCTGAGGACGGAAGCTGTTCCGTTGGAAGTATGACAAGTAAAATATGAGCTAACATTGTGTTAGAGGGAGAATGAAAAACTTACATAGGAGCTTGCAGATTCTGGGGTCTTTGAGGGAGGCATTTAAATGGCCTCATTCTCTGAGTAACATTAAGATATTGGAATTGAAGAGAAAACTGGGGAAGCAACAGACAGTGGTGTTAGCCGTAACGACAGGGATAACCATGGACATCGATCCCGGAGAGCCAATAGATCGGAACCATTTAGGGCCAGAAGTAGGCCGGTACAGTCATTAAGATAATTGGCTGGAGGAATCGGATAACCCTAACCCACCTTCCGTGCCTCTGTTAAGGAATGAGGGTCATGACGCCCGCGTAGGTCTACCAACTACAACGGCTCTCCCTTCTTCAAAAGGGGCTGAAATTGGTAAGTAAAATGACTGGCCAGGATGGAACGTGGCAGGGAAGTGCGGAGGCCTTCCAGTGGAGTGATATCGAGGCACTGCACGTTTAATGCAGCAGGCTAATAACAGGAGAGGGAAAATCGCTCAGGCTGCCCTTACAGATGGAGGCAGAGACATGTCAATATGAGTTAAGGGCTATCATGAAGAATGATTAGAGGTCAATAGGAGATGTGCCGACTTTAGGCGACGCCCCCCAGAGTTGGAGGACGCGAACCTCAAATGATTTGTCCTCAAGGCATGTTCCAATACATACATCTAGGGCATGGGAGATGGTGTGAGACGGTTTGAGGGTGAAGGTGCCATAAGCACCTAGGAAACCAGTGGTGATTGTTGAGGGACAAGGCATAAACCCCACCACCCCCCAGAGGACTTTCAGGCCTCTGTTATAACTGCGCTAAGACCCACCATGTAGTAAAGGAATGGCACAGATCTAAGCAGGTACTCAGAAGAGAACCGCTATCCAAGTACACCTTGAGAGAAGACCTCAGGGATAAAGCAACAACTGGCCCAGCTTATTGTCCTCATGAAAACTCAAATAACCATAGCAGGGCAGGACAACCAACAGGTATGTGTGCTAGCAGGTGGTAGAACACCTCCCACAATTGGACCCCCAGAAGTGTGCCAATGAAGGGGTCTGGTCCCCTCCATCTAGTTGGAAGTGGGGTTCTGATGTGATGTGACAGGCGACTGATAGTTCCTGTTGTTTTACAAGAGGGTCGGCAACAGATCATACTGATCGATACCAGCTCCACTATTACCATCATTCATGCCGCACAACCTGAACACTATGAGGCAGTGAGCAAAGGATGCTTAATATTTAAAAGGATTTCATGGAAATACTGGTGCTGTGCATATAGAGAAGACCTCCAATCTCCAGCTGGGAGGCTTCATCGTTATAGTATTGTCACCTATGTTAATGATTTGCCCAGGATGGCAGAGGAATATTGGATCCTGATGTTTTGAAACACTATGGAGCCATTACTGATTATAATCGGGACTGCATATGGATGGGATCAAGGAGTTAGTAGAGATTTCTTATGCTCATTTGACCTTTGCCAACTTGCATCAGTCACAAAATTATTACGGGCCTTCAGAACTAATCATCAGGTAGAAATGTATTGTGTACAAGGGAGCCCTCACTTCCAAAGCAGGATAAAAGACCACGGCCAAAAAATTGATTTTTACGATGGAGAAGAGGAACACCACAGCAGATAGCTTCATGACCATGTAAAGACTATGCAAGACAAAGAGAAGGAGAAGTAACAAGGCCCGAGCCGAATATCATGCTCTCATCCAAGGTTAACACAGGAGTAAAGCCTGTAGGGACCTGTAAATTTCTGCCAGGTTTGTTAATATATTTTTATTCTTAATAAATTCTCCTGAATTGCCATGAATTGATCTGTCCCTCTGTTGACTTTCTTTGTCAAGTCCAAGAATCTTAGACAATTTTGTATCCATTCTACCAATTCTATAAGAGACAGATAGTAAAAAGTAATGGTGAACAGTTGTTTTTCAGACTAGAAGGAGGTATACAGTAGTTTCCACCCAGGGGTCAATATTGGGACCTCTGCTTTTTTGTTACATGTTAATTGCCTGGATTAAGGTATACGGGGCCAAATTTCAAAGTTTGCAGGTGTCACGATAAATATAATAAACAGTGAAAAACATAGTAACAGACTTCAAGAGGAAATTGACCCGAAACATGATAGATGAAATTTAATACAAAGCAGTATGAATTGATGCATTTTGGTAGTGTGGAATCATGGTTTGCAGGACCGGGGGGTGGAGCGTGCGTGACTTGTCGAATGTTCTGTTGGGTACTCTGACCCTGGTTTCAAAGTTTGTATGTTTTCGGTCAGACCCTAATTGAAAAGGGAAACTGAACTTCTGGTTTCTGGGTAACTAAAACTAAAATTGAAACTAAAACTGAAGCTGGTTGAAATGAGATAAAAGACGCAGAGCTCTCTTGAGTTCAGATGACCCAGTGCTGCAGTGCAGGCAGGCTGAAGAAAACAAAAGCTGGATCCAGCAGCTGACAATAGAGAAATACAGGATTGCTGCAGTTGTTTCTGTTACTTAAAAAAGTTGACTGCCCAAACTTGACCAGAACATCAATACAGAAAGTGAACAGACATTCCATCAAAGAATGTATTGGCATAGTGGTACCATCAGAAGCCTTTGCCACCACCCAGATTATATGCCCACAGATGCAGCGACAGCATAAATTATACACAAAACTAGATGCTGGTGCAGGTGCAAACATCCTTCCACCTCGCACACTAAAATATATGCAACCATGGAATTGGCAAGTGATGGTTCAGCTAACTACTGCCAAAATTACTGTGTTTAATGGCTCAGAGATCCCATCCCTGGGATCCATTATTACACTGAAGTGTCGCTAGAACTCATCCTGCTCACCCCAGATATTCTATATCGTGGATACCACATATCTCATGATTGCAGGCCTATTGGCATGCAGGGACCTGTCTTTCATCACCATTCATAGTATCATCAAGACAATGACAAAGACCATAGGTCACAGTTCACAAAGTAAAGTAAGCTGCAATGGTGGTTAATGATTACGAATTGACTCACGAGCATTTTAGTAACAGGGCCCAGTTTGGAGACTTCCACAGAAATTGAAGAGATAGGAAGTTTGATAATGAAAATAATCCTTTCTCTTTTGAGAAAGATGGCAGACTAAAGACTCGGACACTCCTCAGGTTAGTAAAAGAGAAGGGTGAATGTTGCTAAAGGAGAAACATGTTACCGAAACTTTCCATATTGTACTCATCAGGTCAAACAAAAGAATACCAAATTTCAAATGATTACAACAATTTATAGTACAGGAGAAAAGGGTGCTGATTGGTTGGCAAGTCAACACCAATTGGCTGAGGCATTGCTGTGGAGAAAGCAATGGGCTCCCCAAGCTCCCAGGTAATTCATAAAAGGCACGAGGCCTTATGTTTGCAGAGAACAGGTCCCTGCATATGAATGTATGTCACTTCTGGCAAGCGTAAATGAGCCATATTACAAGCTCGACTGATTATCTTAAATTGGTTGTTGGTGTAGCTATTAGCACACTCAGGATTTTTCAGCAAGTGCTGCCCAATCACAGAATCACATCTAATAGTAGATGTTTTGTTTCAGGTTTTGCAAGCGCGACCTGATTGAGTACGACCTGTACTCTGCCTATTATGAACAACTGAAGGAAGATGCTGTTTGATTCGATTAGCCAATTATTGGGAAATATAGCCTATGTGCCTGGCTTTGCACCAGCATTGAAATTCATGTACAACATTGTTCAAAGGTGACTTTGACAGAATAAAGACTGCTGTTCTTAATGCCTATGAGTTGGTAGCAGAGGTCTACAAAAATTCAGGAATTTGAAAAAGAAACAAGGTCAGACCTTTGTGGAATTTTCTAGAGTGAAGGAAATGATGTTCAATAGGTGATATAGATGAAGGTTTCACTCAAAAAAGAAAGCCTGGAGGATGAGATTGGGTTGAGGGCGCCGACATGCCACTTCTATCATAAAAAAAGACTTGTAAAAGCTGACTGTTAGAAATGGTGTCACATCCCCCCCAAGGAAATAATGTCCAAGTGGGTAAAGTTCATGACAAGCAGGTAGTTTCTCCCATGTTCACTGAGAGAGTGAATCAGGGTGCAGAAAAATATAAAAGTTTTCTGTTTGAGAGTCAAGTGTCCCCACATTTGTCTCGTAAGGCAGGCAAGTCAGTTGTCACCCCTTGAGGTAAAGGGACAACACATTGTTCTGTTGGGTGCATTCGCCCTGGTTTAACAAAGCTTGCACTTTTTGGATCAGACCTTATCTGAAAGGAAAACTGGACATTCAGGTTTCTGGGGAAAGCAAATAAAATCGAAACTGAAATTGAAGCTGGTGACCCGGTGGCCTGTTCAATAACAGCGCAGGCAGCCATGCTAAGGCTGCTATTGACTTTGCTGATCAGCAACGCAGGACGTTGTCAGAGAACAGAGCAGGCGGGAGGGCAGGTCGGCGGGGCAGTCGGCCCCGAGGTTTTCCAATGAGTGCCTTGCTGCCCTCCTGGAGGAGGTGGCAGCACGGGGGGATATTCTTGTCCCAAGGGATGGGAGGAGGAGGCCCCCCCACCTAACCAAACATGCTTGGGAGGAGGTGGCATCATGGGTTAGCTCCCATGGTGTGGTGAGACGCACATGGGTGCAGTGTCGCAAGAAGTTTAATAACCTCTTGTAATTGGGAAGGGTGAGTACCATGTTGGCATGGGTCACTTAGCACAGCAGTTAGGTGCCCTTCCCACCCTCATGGACCTCAGAGTTCTTAGAGTGTGAGTGGCAAATGTCATGGAGGCAGCATCTGGGCAAAGGGATGAGCACTGGCTGCTTGAAATGAGTGTTATGTGGCTCCAGGGTCTCAAATCAGCTGAGCCCTACAAGGTTTTCCTCAGGTTGGGGTGGCAAGACTGCAATGGCAATGCAGTTACAGGGTAGACTAATCAATGCTCTTCGCTCCTTTCAGGAGAAGACAGCCCACAATAAGGTAGAGAGATTGCAGACTGGTGGAGGGCAGCCCCACCTTTTAATCCTTACCAGATTCGAGCAGGAGGCATTGAGCTGGATAGGCACCATGCGCCTAGATCAACTGGCCGTGGTGAGGTTGCAATACCACAGGGAGGTATGGGTGCAGTGCACTGAGGTCAGAATGCTTGTCATTGCATCCATTCCATTGTTATCTGTATTTTGATTTCAGCCTCCAACATGAAATCCCCATTGATAATGGAAAAACGAGGGCACTCTGATCCGGGTGCCAGGCATGCACATTAACAGTGTAACTACTTCAACTAATCACATGTCCTTGTTCTTCCTGTCAGGGTCACCAGAACACTCTCGGTCCCAGGAGCCTGAAGGACCGCCGCTCACCCCTGAGGACACGGATGATATGAACCCACCGGCGTCACACCCTCTCAGCCAGGCAGGCATCAGTATAGATACCAGCATCTCAGTGGGAATAAAATCGTCGGCTAGTATCTCGGTGCACAACGGTGAGACCACTTCACACTCGCTTGCAGTACAGACGGAGGCAGAAAGTGTGCAGGACACCGGCACTAGGAGGATTTCTGGGAACCAGGAACATGCTCAGTCAATGACTGATGATGTGCCTCTGGAGTTGTCCCTGAGGCACCAGATGCTGGAAGTCCAGGGTGTGCGGGAGGATCTGGCGGAGATACATGAGAGAATGCGTGCCATGGTCTCTGTGATGGAGGAGTGAGCAATGCAATGACGCTCATGGTCGAACTCACTGCTTCCTCCATGGAAAGAATGGCAACTCTCACGGAGAGGCTCTTCCAGGAGATTAATCAGGGCTTCCTGGTGATACGCTCAGATCTGCAAACCCTCACAGCGACAATGATCTCAGGTAGTCAGGATCAGTGTAGGAGATGGATTGGGCATCCAGTTTCCCAGCTAGGTGACCATCCATCAATGGTGAGCAGGCAGGTCCAAAGCGACCTGACGTTGGCGCATGAGCTGCTTGTCATCTCTGCGGGCTCCTCTCAGGGTGCTCCAGATGATGGCAGCAGCTCCTCCCCTCTTCTGCCAGTGACCATGGCATCTGATGAGACTGCTGCAACTGGGGAGACGTCAGCCATGCCTCCCTCCCTGTCGGGGCCAGCACAGGCTTCCCGGACCAGAGGATGCCCACCAAGGCCTTCAAGGCCAATAAGACAGCAAAGTGAGCAGGCTGTCTCCAATGCCAGTGCCAGTGATGGGGGAGCACCTAGACGTAGCCTCTGCAAACATAAATGTAAATCACCTTAGGCAAAGCACGGGCTTATCACTGGTGTTATTCTTTTGCCCCACGTTTAAGTTCTTTTTAAGTTGATATGATGTTGAACACCTTTTCATGTACTTTGATTTACGTATGCCAGGCTCCAAGGCAATAAATATGTTTGCCTCATCAAGCTATGAGTGACTTGTTTGTCATTGAGCTTTTTTGAAATGGCACATAGTGCATGTTGTTGACCAAGCAAATGTTGCTGTCAGGTATCAAGTATGGAGCCTGCAGCCCTGGCATGAGGTAGTGGTTCACCTTTGGTAGGCTAGTTGAAGGAGCGTTGGATCAAAGCCTCCCAGGTGTCCCTGCCTCCCTGGAGGTTGCCCAGGTCAGTGTCTATCCCCTCAATATTCTCCTGAGCATGCTAATCCTTGAACTCACTATTGGACTCATCGTCTGCTGCCAGAGCAGCTGTGTCAATATCTTCTTCATCCACAGCGTCCCTCCTTTCCAGTGCCAGATCCTGGAGAGCGCAGCATGCAACCACTATCAGCGACACAGGTATTGCAGTCCGCCCCCTGAACGGTCCAGGCAGCAGAAGCGCATCTTGAAAAGACCGATGGTTCTCTCCACCACCGCCCTTGTGGAGGCGTGGCTCCTATTATACCGCTGCTCAGCTTCTGTTCTTGGATGGAGGAGAGGCGTCATGAGCCACCTTTTGAGGGGAAAACCCTTGACACCCAGCAGCCATCCATCCAGCTGGGCTGGAGCCCTGGAGAGCCACGACACCTGGGAGTGTCTCAGGATGTAAGCGTCATGGGAGCTGCCTGGCTACCTTGCACAGACTTGCAGAATCTGCATTCTATGGCCACACACTATCTGCATGTTCATGGAGTGGAATCCCTTCCTGTTGGTGAAGACTCCCGGCTTACCCACAGCACCTTGATGGCCACATGTGTGCTGGACGCAGGGGAAATCAGCAATCGTGGAAGAGCCTCTGGCTGGCTCTGCCTGGCTGGCCTCATCCGTACGGTAGTATATGAAAGTCAATGCACGCCTGAACAGAGTGTCTGTCACCAGCTTGACACAACTGTGGACAGCTGATTGGGTGACTCCACAAAGATCACCCACCGACCCCTGGAAAGAGTTGGAGGCATAGAAGTTGAGGGCCACCGTGACCTTCAGTGCCACTGATGTGGGGTGTCCACCCATTCGGTTGGAGCTGATCTTAGGCCCAATCATCTGACAGATGGAGATCACTGTTTCCCTTGAGAGGTGGGGCCTCCTTCGGCACCGCACTTCAGACACATTGAGGTAGCTGTATCGCCGCCTCTAAACCCTGGCAGCAGGATAGTGGCATCTTCTGCGGCCCCTTCCACCTTGGACTTCCTTGTGGCCCTGAGCTCCTTGTCCCTGGACCTGTCCTCCCACAGGTGGCTCCCCTGGAGGCTGAATAGGGACACCTGGCCTCCTCCCCGTTCTGGCATTCTCTTCCTCCTCAGAGGAGGTGCCTCCATCGGAGACCACAATCCCCATTCCCAGGGTAAGGGAAGGCTGCCTAATATCTGCAAGGCCCCAAATGTCATGACTCCTCCAGAGTCCTGAACTGAAGCCTATGATTTCTGTCAAAGCAGCTCTGAAGTGAAATGAAGCTGTCCTGTTCACACAAGCAAGTAGCAGTAAGTAATAATCTAAAGTTATAACTACTTGCATTAGCGAGCCCACTCACCCCTCTTATCCCGCCCATGGATGGGGTTTTTGAAAGTGCGGCCCACCCGTTGAGCCCGTGCGACGCCCTGAAAATCGCAAGGGCTGCGCAAAATGGAAATCAATTGCTGCCTCAAGGGCCTTAACTGGAATATTAATTAATGGCAGGTGCACCTCCGAACTCATAGCGCCCGCCTTCCAAAATATCGTGATGGCACTCGTCATTTTATGCACATGCATGTCGGGCCCACCCCCGCACGCAACTGTAAAATCCTGGCCTTGATTCTTGTATTGTTCTGTATATTGATAATGCTGAATTAACCCCTGTAATTCTTCTGGGACCTCAGATTGGTGTTAGTGCTGCCTCCTGTACTGCTAGTTCCGTCAGTATGATGTGTGCACAGATGGCAACAGCTGTTGATGGCAGTGGCACTCAAAGATCATTAGGAGTTATGTATCAATAACAAAATCTGCCAAATTGTCACTTTAAGTCCCTGGTCTGCTTCCACATAGACAATACAGTGTCAAAGTTGTTCCTTTTGTAAAAGCATTTAGAATTGTTGATAATACTAGCATTCATTGCTATTGTGGTCTGGTGGCAATTAATAAAGGTGCATTGAATTATGTAGGAATTACAACATGGAAACAGACTGTTCAACCCAACCAATCCATGTTGGAGTTTATTCTCCTCACAAGCAGTGCTCCAAATCCCATGTGCCTGCCCTATTCCATATCTCTTTATTCCCTTTCTTCAACCATCTACCTATTTTTAATTGTTGATAATGGCCGCTACTTCAATCACTAACTCAGATAGAACATTTCATAGCCTCAAAGTCTACAGATTCTCCTATTCTCTGTCATCAAGCTCTCATATTAAATTTTCTTCTTTAGGACCACTCAACCACTAGAAAGAAACTGTTTCTGTCCATTCTGTTCCATTCTTTCATAATCTTAAATACCTCTGTCAAATCACCCCATAAGCTCCTTCTCTATTCTTATGAAATGGGTTCCCTGTTTTTCTTGTAACACTATCGTGTTGTTTATCATAGGTATGTCGACTGGATTCCTATTTGTTTCCCAGAATGAAGCATGGATTCCCCGGGTGCCGGAGCTAGCAGCCCAAGACATTGTTGTGCTTTAAACTTCCCATCGAACAGCCAATCTCCATGAAGTCATCAACTCAGTGATATCATCCCCACTACAGAGAGTTGGGATAGGCAGATGTGTTGGGTGCACTCAGGAGCCATGGGGGTGTCAGGAGTTGGTGGGGTAAGAGAGGGGGAATGGAGATGAGGACTTGGATGATAGAGCGAGACAGGAGAATGGGTGTCGGGGCTCTGGAGACTGGGCAGTGGGGGTCTGGGGCTTGGGAGACTGGGGAATGTTTGAGTTTTTTTGATGACAACATATCGGGTTGATGAGAGTAATGCAGTTGAAGTGATGTACACGGACATCCAAAAGGCTTTTGATAAAATGCCACAAAATAGGCTTGCCAGCAAAGTTGAAGCCCATGGAATAAAAGGGACAGTAGCAACATGGCTATGAAGTTGGCTGAATGACAGAAAAAAAAGAGTAATGGTGAACAATTGCTTTTCCGACTGGAGGAGCTTATACAGTGGCGTTCCCCAGAAGTCAGAACTAATCCCAATGCTTTTCTTGATATATGTTGTTGATCTAGACTTCGGTGTACGGGGCATCATTTCAAAATTTTTGCAGATGACACAAAACTTGGAAGTAGTTTGAACTATGAATAGGATAGAAATAGACTTCAAGAAGACATAAGCAGGCTGGTAAAATGGGTGGACATGTGGCAAATGAAATTTACTGCATAGAAATGTGATGTGATGCATTTTGGTGGGATGATGAGGAGAGGCAAAATAAAATAAAGATTACAATTTTAAAGTGTATGCAGAAACAAAGATAGTTTCATTGAAATTGTTGAAGGTATAAACACAGATTGAAAAAGTGGTTGAAAAGGTATATGGGATCCTGAGCTTTATGAATAGAGGCATAGAGTACAAAAGCAAGGAAGTTATGGTAAACTTCTTTCAAACATTGGTTTCACGTCAGCTGGAGTTTGTGTCCAATTCAGGGCAGTGCACTTCAGTAAGGATGTGAAGACATTAGAGAGAGAGCAGAAAAGATTTACAAGAATGGCTCTGGGGATGGGGAACTTGGAAAAGTTGGGGCTGTTCTCCTTAGAGAAGAAGGTTGTGAGAACATTTGATAAAGGTGTTCAAAATCATGTGTCATCTCTGAAATTTGTTTGTTCAGCTTTTGCATAGCTTGGTTCACTGAAGACTTCAGTTTATCATGCGTTTTCAATGGTATATACTCAGCTTGAATCTTGCACTTCCAGTTCAGCTCTGATGTGTACATTTTCCTGTAGAACTGCTTCATTTCCTTCGGCTCGTGCATTTCATTGCACTGACTTGGTCAGCAACCATCTTGTGGTTTACTTGAATATTGTCTCCCTCTCTCTGGGATCTTCTGTTTCCCAATCTCTGGGGTTTTCTGTCACCCTCTTTCTGGGGCCTTTTGTTACCCTTTTTCTGTTGGTATGTTCAGGGTTACCAGTCCAAATTTTAGATTTGCTTCTGCTAAAATGAGTGGCTGTCGCATCCCATCTATGATCTGGAACTCCCGATCTTCCTTCTTGCCGTTCGTTGGGCTCTTGGACTAATTTGTCCTCTCGGTATGAGTATCGCGTAATCACATGGCCTCAATCTAACTTTCAAGGCTTCATTTTTGGGTCATGAGGACTTGAAATGTCAACTCTTTTCTTCTTCGCTGATGCTGCCAGACCTGCTGAGTTTTTCCAGGTAATTCTGTTTTCATTTTTGGATTGCCATGTTGAGCTACTTTGCACAGGTCTGTGAAGATCATGGTGTTACATGATGCACCAGTATCTATCTGACACTCCTTGGTCATTTGATACGTTGCTTCTGCAGTCATCATTGTAATAGTCACAAATCATTTATCACCTATAGACTTCACAGAACCAACCTTTTGTATCATATATTGTTCCTCATCAGACTGTTATGATATCTCTCCAGCTGCCAAATGTATAAGCTTGTTTTGCTTCTTTCCAGCCAAACACTTGTGTGCAAAATGATTCTGCTTCTTCCAGTTAAAACACTGTTTTTCCCACGCTAGGCAATCCTTCTTTTCCTTTGTATAATCTCCTCCGCAGTATTTGCATCCTGACCTTTGTCAGCAATAGCTCTACTCTTTCAGCCTGGGATGTCTCTCAGCATAATGTATCTCCTGGTCTGCTCTGCCATATAAATACTCTAGCTGACGTTTTACAACTTCTGCATTTTTACACATGTCTATCGCTTTCTTGAGCGTAAGTTTCTCATCTTTCAGTAGACTTGCACTTGGCGAGGGTCTCGTAGGCCTAAAACTATTCAATCTTTAATTGGATCAGCTTTTAGCTGCCCAAATTCACATGATGCTGCAAGTTGTGTTACTGCAATCATATACTGATCTATGGTTTCCGTTTCACTTTCACTAGTATAGAATACATAGTGTTCATACATGACATTCGCTTGGGGTTCAAAGTGTTCATTCAAGGCTTTCAAAATCTCTGCTGTCTTTTTTCTTTGTCAGTTAGCTTTAGAGTGGCATACACTTTGTAGCAGTCCTTCGCTAGCTGTGTTAGAAGCGTGGCTACTCTTATCAGTCCTGGCCTTATAATTAAATCTGTTGCTAGCTCATAGTGTTGCCATTGCAAGTGGAAGAAGTATTAATTCTTCCACATGTCGCCTTTCATTTCGATAATAGCTGAGTGGGGAATGTTTACAGCAGCAATATTATCGCATTCAGTATCTTGCAGACTTCAGTTTGTTTGCATTTCCGCGTCCTTTTTCTCCTGCTTTCTGCAGGTTTTAACATTTCTACATGCCGGGGTTCTCTGTGTCTTCTCTAGCTCTTTCAGGACGTTAAATCTCTATTTAGTCCACTTCCTAACACCACGTTTCATGTTTACAGACAGCGGTGCTTCCTAAGTGCTTTCTCATTGTAAGTCTTTATTGAACTGATCTCAAGATGTCAGTCTCCGGAGAGATTGCCTCATGGCATAGTTACATGACCACAGCAAGCCAGATAGGATATGTAGAACTGATTGCCTTTCAAACCAAAAGGGGGAGGGGCTTTCAACTTTGCCAAAAGTTTACCCAAACTTTGCTGAGAGTGCCAGTTGCTGCTGTGAGCTGAGATTTCGGGCTCAGTACTGCCCAATACCAAGTGCCAGGTCTGCCTCACACCCCGGCTGAGGGAAGATGCTTTAGGAGAGTACTCCACTGGCTGCACCCACCAAGCTTGCTGCAGATCGATATTCGCGTGTTAGTTTCACCCTGTTGATGCAACGGAAACCTTCAGATAGTTATTGTGAGTTTGGATGCGATCACATGATCCATCCAGTGGAAGGAGTAGGATGTCGTCGGCTATGAAAGGCATATTTACAGAATAACTGTGAAGATCATGAAATTTCAGAGATTGCAAGGTTGTGAGTGAGGCTTACTCTTGCTTAGAAATCGCATATCACATAACAAATTCACAAGATAAAAAATATATTTAAAAATTCAACCCAGCAATACATCACACAGATGCAAAACAGTGGTAAAAATTAGAAATCCAGACTTTGATCTGGTATCTGAACTTTAAGCAACTTCCAACCTTCCTCAGCAATTTAAGTAGTTGTGACTATCTGCAGTTGCTGCTTAGAATAGTTACCTTAAAGCACAGATCAGTTTAATAGCCAATATAATAGCTAGAATACAAATCCATTAAGCACTATTATCCACAAATATATATCAAAGAGGTCAAACATCCCCACCAACTCATGGGAGCCCTTAGCTTGTGACCGATCAAAATGGAAAAGATTTATTTGAGAAGGTACTGCAAACATTGAGAGACTTTGTCAGGAGCGCGCAGAGATGAACTTGAGGCATCGGAGAAAGCACACAAACCTCCAAACAACTCTTCTACCTGACCTTTCAAGCATCACTTGCCCCACATGTGGCAAGGTCTGCTGACCATGTATTGGTCTTATCAGCCATTTTAGAACCCATCGAACTGGATTGGGATCAAGTCATCCTAGATCCTGAGGAACTACCTAAGAGGGAACTACCTAAGAGATCACATTGCTACTGAAGATGATTGGAACAATGAAAGTGCTGATGCAGTATTTCAATTGTACTTCAGTAAATGTTGCCTTTAAATTTGCCATTTACATTTCTGTATTGGGATTCCTGTGAATCAAGCCTTTCCAGTAACAAATGGCTTTCTTTTGTCAGAGCCATCAGAATTACAACAACATGTAACATTGAGTGATCTTTGGACCTCTGCACTTGAAATTAGTGTGATTACTGAAATGACTAAACCAAGCAGCAAAAAGATCCAGTCTTTTATAGGCTGTGGATATCAGGTAGACCATAGCCTTCAATGATGCAATAAAATAACATTTGTAGACATTATATGATGTGTTGCATCTTAAATGGTTTCACTAAGAAAGACTTTATTTGATAGATCATTTATTTTACTTTAATAAGTAAACAAAGTCTGCAACATCCCCCTGTTCCCATTGCACCATGTCCTTTTGGTAGACATAACATCACAAGTATTGGCACGCTTGGGTTGAAGTTTGTATGGAGGCCGCCAGGTTCTGGTGGTAACATTAGAAGCAGGTATCATTTCGCTCAAGTGTAATGCTGTTGCCCAAACACAATCATGCAGTGACTAACCAATTAACTCACGGGACTAATGGGATTAACGAACTTCACTGCCTAAATTGATGGTTGAGGCTGAAATGCTCAATTCATTTAAAAGGTACCTGGATCTGCATCAGAAGTGCTGTAACCTGCAAGGCTACGGACCAGGTGCTGGAAAGTGGGATTAAAATGAGCGGCTAGTTTCTTTTTTCTCTTTTTGTCTGGCGCGAAAACAATTGGCCGAATGGTCTCTTTTTGCATTGTAACTTTTCTATGGTTCTTTTGGAGGCACAGGACCAATTAATTAAAGAGCAGAAGTGGAAAATGAGGTGCTGACGGCAGCTCCAGCTAACTCAACTGGCAGGTACTTGCACCATATTTACAGAGCTGCCTGCCCTGCACTTACTGCTGCCTTGTTTTAAATGTTTGTTTAACCTACTGTTCAGAAGATTCCTCCTCCTGTCTAACAGTACAGAAGACATAAAAACAGCTGAATGTGAGCCTGCAGCAACCATGGCAGAGGGGAGGCAGCAGGTAGCCCCATAGTTTAGCGATGTCTCCCTGCTGGTCCTCCTCCAGGCTGCAAGGCTAAGGCAGGATGTCCCCATCCCAAAGGATGGGGAGAAGAAACAGTCCTCCCTAGTCAAGCAAGCCTAGATGGAGATTTCAGAAGAGGTCAGCAGGCATAGAATCACCCGCTGAACATTGGTGCAGTGCCACAAAGAGATCAATGACCTACTTTGTTCCGTCAAGATGCGTACTCCATAATGCTCCCCTCTTTGGGGCTTGTATGTAGCAATGTAAGGTGGTGTGCTAGGTGGGGAGGGAGTGAACATCCATCCTGTAGCATGAGGTCAGCCAGCAGTATATTCTGTGAGAAGCATGGTTCTGACCCCAATCCACTCCCTTGAGAGCAGACATATGGAGGAGCCATTCATCAGCCACCATCATGGGCAAAAGGGCTGATATCAGCATAATGTTGTGCCAGTCTTCATGAGGAGATTACCAGTATTTTTCCTTCTTCGGTTGCAGGAGAAATGGACACTTAATATTAAAGAGACGTCCAAGACGAGTGGAGGCTTCCCAGTTCTGTGTATTCTGACCCTGGCAATGGGGAAGGCCTGATTGGTTTTAGGGCAGCCGGTTGATCGCTAATGATGAGACAGGGGCGTCAACCCAAGAGAGTAAGTGCTTGGGTACAGGGGCACAAAGGTGCATCTGGGCCACATATGAGGCATAGTGCTCAAGTGTCCATCACAGGACATTTGGAGCTCCACATCAGGCATATTTTGGATGAAGCGATGGGAAGATTTTGACCCCTAAATGTTCGTGTTCTCTAATGGAGGTCTCAGTAATCCTAAAGTATGCAGAGCTGGAGAGAGTGGGGACCATCCATTCACCAGGGAGGAGAAGGTATCTTCAGCAGGTGCACCCTCCACCAGGGTAGATACTCTCATGTTAGTGGGTATGTGCTTGCATGTAGATTCAAGGTCATAAGCTGGTGTGCACATTACACACAGGCCCAATTAACTTCGAGTGTCACCTCCATACAAACCTCAACAGTTTAGGCAACTGACAATCAGAGGAGTATGGGAGGCCAGGCACATGCTGAGTCCCAGGCTTGTGATGTGCCTCTGGAGTCAGCAGCAACATAGCACCTGCTGGAGGTGCAACAAAAAGTAAGAGAATATATGATGGAGTTGCCAGAGGTTATGCACTAACGATGGAGGAGTCCATCCAGACAATGAGCGCTGCCGTGTTTCAGACACGTGTGCACATGACTTCCTTCTTCGAGAGATTGGTGACCCTCATGGAGAGGCAAATCCAGCAGACCACTCAATGGATGCCAGAGATGCACACAGATTTGCATACCATCTCTTTGTCCATAAATTCTATGTAACAGCAGCAAGGCAAAAGGGGAACAAGGCACCTGGAGTATCCATCAAGTGCTCATCCCTCTCAGATGAGCAGGGAGGTGCAATTGTGCCTTACAAGAGAAGAGAGATGGCTGCCTTCCACATTTGGGGGCTCCTCCAAGTGTGGACAAGGTCTCTGCCAGTGACCCCAGTGCCTCCAGTGGCCACAACGTCAGAAGAGTGCCCTGTACCTGTGCAGGACCCCCTCAACATGCTGTGGCTTTCCCCTCCAAGCCTTAGGCAGCCAGATGAAAGCTGCCAAGGTTTTCTCAAGCCAAGGAGCAGCCCGATCAGCAGGCTACTTTCACATCAGCTGCAAGCACAGGCGTGGTGCCTCATAAGAGCACAAGTAATCAAGTTAAGAAATGCACATAATTGCACTGAGGTTCACGGGTGTTTCAATTTTGTACAGGTAAAGGTTTATTATATTGTACCTCTCAACAAATGTTAGACTCACCATAAGAACTAAAGAACTCAAATCCCAAGGACCTGATGATCTGCATCCTCAGGTCTTAAAATAAGTGGTTGCAGAGGCTGTGGATGTATTGATTGTAGTCTTCCAAAATTGCCCATATTCTGGGAAGGTCCCAGCAGATTGGAAAACTACAAATGTAACACTTCTATTCAAGAAAGTAGGGAGACAGAAAGTAGGAAACTATAAGCCAGTAAGCCTAACATCTGTCATAGGGAAATGCTAGAATCCATTATTAAGGCAGTCATAGCAGGACATTTAGAAAATCATAATATAATCAGGCTGAGTCAACAGAGTTTTGTGAAAGGGAAATCATATTTGATAAATCTATTAAAGTTCTTTTAGGATGTAACAAGCAGGATGGTTAAAGGAGAAAGAATAGATGTAGTGTATTTGAACTTCCAAAAGGCACACAATTGATAAGATGCCACACAAAAGGGTACACAAGATAAGAGCTCATGAAGCTGGGGGCGATATATGATTATGGATAGAAGATTGTCTAACTAACAGGAAACTGAGTCAGAATAAATGAATCATCGAGTGGACTGTCACATGGATCAGTGAAGGAACCTCAACAATTATGGTCTATATTAATGACTTGGACGAAGAGACTGTATTGTAGCCAAATTTTCTGATGATATGAAGATAGATAAGCGAAATCTGGATGTCCTTGAACATGAGTCACAAACAGTCAGCATGCAGGTACAGCAAGTAATTAGGAAAACAAATGGAATATTGGCCTTTATTGCAAGGGAGATGGAGTATGAACATAAGTAAGTCCTGCTGCAACTGTACAGGGCATTGGTGAGATCACATCTAAAGTATTGTGTACAGTTTTGCTCTTTTGCATTGGAAGCAGTTCAGAGAAAGTCCATTAGAATGATTCCCGGAAAGAAAGGGTTGTCGTAGGAAGAAAGGTTGAGCAGTTTGTGCCCAAACCAATTGGAGTTTAGAAAAATGAGAGGCGATCTTATTGAAACGTAAAAGATTTTGAGAAGGCTTGACAAGTTAGACACAGAGAGGATGTTTCCTCTTGTGGGTGAATCTAGCACAAGAGGAAACAGTTTAAAAATAAGGGATCTCCATTTAAGACAAATAAGGAGGAATTTCTTCTCTCAGAGAGTTGTTAGTCTTTGAACTTCTCTTCCCCAGAGAGCAGTGGAGGCTGGGTCATTGAATATATTCAAAGTTGAGTTAGATTTTTGATCTACCAGGGACTCAAGGGTTATGGGGTTGGGGGGGTGGGGGGATGGGGGGGGTGGTGTGGGGTGCGGGGGTGCAAGCAGGAAAGTGGAGGTAAGGCCACAATCAGATCCTATCAAATGATGGAGCAGGCTCAATGGGCTGAATGCCCAACTCCTGCTCCCATTTCATATGATCTTATGATTCAATGTCATCTAAAGTCTTGCTCCCTCAATGGACAATGAGTGTTGGCATAGGCCGCATATGGTCTGCTTCTCAGTTTTGCTAGTATGCACTGTGAACCTGAGCCGCTAGGTGATGGAGTGTGAAATGAAGGAGATGACAGCAGGTCCACATAATGGTGGGTTTTTATTGCACAGATTGTGAAAGGGCAAGAGGATCATAAGAAAGAGTTTGAAATCGCCTGAACCTCCCTTGCGCATCTCTCATTTCCCCTTGCCTCTGGTGCAAGGGGTTCCTCATCCTGTGCCATCTGCTCCTCATCCTCCTCATTGCTTGAGGGTGGTGATCGATGATGTCCTTGTTATTCAATGCCTCCACCCTCTGCAGTACTAGTTTGTGAAGAGCAGTGCTGACCACTGTCCTGGTCTCTTACAGTCTGCTGCCACCATATATGTTGATGGTCTCAATATAGACCTCAAGAGATCTGTCTCTATGCGATCTATGCTAAGCAAGATATTGAGACTGACAAGGGTCCTGGTCAAACACAATTACATGAAGTGTATTACTGTCAACAACTATATGTGGTTCTGCACAAGCCTTGATCTAGCCTGGGTCCTAACATTTATGTAGGTTGATTACTTGACTATATGCCTGAATCATAAGGTATACATACAATCTTACTGATACAGAATCACAGACAGTGGTGAACATCTTCAGCAGAGATCATTGGCAATAGTGAACATTTAACATGGAGGCTGCACCTTTTATCCTCCAGCCTTACACATAGTAATGTCACCTATGCAGCTTTTTAAAGGTACATGTCATTGGTTGCATTGGCATCCATACAGTATCACAACAACTACCATGATATCCAGAAACCTTCACTGGGGCATACTGAAGAATCCATTGGATCAATCCAGGCAAATGAATCTCATCCTCAGCAACCCACGGCCTGCTCAACAGTTGTTCAGGTGGACTGGAAGGTATTGTACCTCTCCTCTTCTGCAGTGTGAAGGTTCTTCACAGGCATGAGTAGCCATGTTGTCAATGTTCTGCCCATGTCTCCATGGTGCTGTACATGATTTCTCGGTTTATCATTCTTCTATTTGTTGAGCATTGGTGTGCTGTTCATCATCAGTGAAGTGTTGATCTTCCTAAGTGTCACGACTCACTAGGGATAGTTCGCTGTAATATCAAGCCCTACTGTTCCCCGAGCCATGACAAGTGTGAAAAAGTTTGATCAAACCACCAGATTGCCCCAATTCTACCTAACTGTTTAATTTAGGCTAACAGAATACGAGCACCAGGTTTGTATACTTAATCAGTAAATAACTGTTTATTGAACAAATTGTTTTCAACTAGTGGCATAAGAAAGAAATATGCACTGCTAACTTCTAACACTATAACTTAAACTCTACCCCCTTCTTAAATTCCTATACACACACACACAAGACACATAAAACACACAAAACGTGGATTTTAAGGGTGGGAAAAAACAGCTCAATAGCACCAATTCCGGAGCACAGGATTCGATGGGTTGATTTTGATCGATGTCTTCCAAATTCCTTTCAGTTCTTGTTGATGACGCAAGGCTGTCTTCCAGCACTTTCAGTATTTAGTTCACTGGTTGAGAACTTGCTTTTTAATGTCTTCAACAGTGATTTTCCCCTTTGCCTCTTGACAGCCGTTTTCAGAGAAACAGAGAGCAGGTTATAGAGATATGAGAAAGAGATTTTTATATGCTTTCTCATTGCAGGCCAGAAGCCTTCTGCTGCACTGTTACCACACAAAACCCTGGTCACCTGGTCAGGAGTTAATTAAAATGCTGTTGTTAGGCAGCCCCCTTGGCCCAGGACCATTCATGGCACACTCTGTTCCAGGACTGCAACATTGACCTGAATTTTTCAGGTGGCGAGCGGGCTTGCCGGGAGCAGGCAGAGGCGTTCGTGGAGCTGATTGAAGCCCACAATCAGCTCCCTGTCGGCATTTTATGCAGGCGGGCCAATTAAGGCCCGGCAAACATAAGACATGACTGGTGGTGCTAATCGCTATCTGTGCGAGTGTGAGGAGGAGGGAGAGTCAGGGCAGCGCTCTTTCACGCATGCACGCGAAAGACCACTTCAATCTCCCTGAGGCACAGAGCTGCCTCAGAGAGATTGAAGGGCTCGTGAAATTATGAAATGAAAGGCTTAAAAATTTATTTAAACATGTCGCCTCACGTGGCTGTGTCACATCAGGCGTGCGTCCAACGTCATCACACATCATTTTATGCATCAGTGTGTCGGGCCCGCTCCTGCACGCTGACTGAAAAGTCCTTTCCATTGTACATATCTGTCCCAAAGGACATGTTTTTCAACATGCATCCATTGTAATTCTACCACAGTCGAACAGAAAATAAAAAGATAAGTTCTTTACAACAGTCTAACAGAAATAAAAAGGTATATTCCTCACACAAGGTCCTCTGTTCATTTCTGCATGCCTTATGGTCCTGTACTTTCCTCTTCAGTTGCTCCCAAGAGCCTCCCATTTTTAATTTCAATGAGCAATATAACTAGAGAAAACAACATTTGAGATGGTTTCCCATTGCCCTCCTCATGTGTGCTTAAAGGAAACACAGGTCCTCTTCTCAAAGGATCCCCTTTCTGTAAGCAACTGTTGTCCCTCAAGGTTCTAGCTCTTCTGCCCATCACCAACAAAAATTCACTGGTTCCGCTATTGGCCATGGCTCATAACCCTGAGCATGGGATCCTTGGCTGGGCCTGGAGCGACTCACCAAAGGACAGGGACAACCACCCCCTGGGCTCTCAAATGACCCTGTTACCCAGTACCATCAGTAAGTATATGCTGTAAGATACTTAAATATGCGAGGCTAATTTGTACATTAGCATGACAGCTGAAAGAATTATTTTCCAGATGCTTTCTTTTTGATAATATTTTTAAGAAAATGTTTGTGATGATAGGGTATCACACCATGGGAAGTAATACTCTTCACTGCCTCATTGAAGAATTAAGCAGCTGCAAGCCCTGGAGGAAGTTTAGAAGAAGTTTCATAGATTTCAAGCATTCTCTCAAAGAGAAGCTGAGATGAATAAGATAGAAATTAGCAAAGTATGCTAACAACTGCTGCTCCTGCTGATCTGAACTATGGAATAATTCTCACAAGGATAAATAGAGAAAGAGCAACTGTGTCATTTGGTTGTTCAGGAATTAGGACAAGGTCCACGTAGTACTCTTCTGTTCCAAGATGTTCCTATTCTATTTAGTGTAGTGGTATGGCCTCTATGCCCATTAAAGAAATGAAGAAAACTTCCACATCGTCACTGCAGCATCAAGTTAAAAATTATTGCCTTTCTATTGGTATTCCACTGCACACCGAACAATTTCAAGCACCTATAGGACGCTGTCTTGTTTGGATGGAGAATAGTATCTATGAGGTATTTTGACAATCATCTGCCTGAATGAAAAAAATCATTCTGTTGCTTCCCACAATCCATTTTTGATTTTTTTTTCATTCTATCCACTTCCAAAAAATATTACAATTCAATATCAATACGTTTTCTGTGAAATTGCAAATTGCTTCAAACATCCATTGAACCAAGGTCATAGCCATTTAATTTGAAGATTTTCACACCTGATACCCAATGGATTATGTCTGATTTATAATATCAGAAATGGTTAAAAATGCACACTGATCCTACATTAGAATAAATGCAGCATATGCACTAATAGCATATGTGAAAATCTCTAAATAATAGTTTGTTGCTTGCTACAGCAAATTATACTATTTATCAATGGCCTATTGTGTCAGCAAAAGTGGAATTCCCATACCTAGCTTCTTCAATCTGCTTCTTGGAGAGGAAAATTTAGCACATTACCTCAAAAACGTATAGGGAAGGGCAGGTTCATTACTAGCTTGTCTGTGCTGATTATCAGTGAAATGAAGATCTGTGATTGTAAACGCTATATATAGATGCACTAGATAACACATTCAATTTTCACTTAGCTTGTATTGCTGTCACGTCTTCTGATGGTCTAGCTGATTATCTAGACGCCTTTTTGGTTCAACTATACAGTGCCATCAAAGATAATGATATGACTTTCAATTAGATTATGACAAATAATGCAAGCTTCCAGCCAAGAGTGATACTGTATACCTGGTTACAACTAAATTTCAGTGATAATGGGAATTTTACATTTGTTCAAGTGTTACATTCAAACTAAACAGCAATTATTATTCTAAGCCACGTGTTCATCTCAGGCTTTCCAAAAAGTTCATTTTTGTTTAATCTTAACTTTGGAAATTTTTTGTTCTTGCTTAGGAAGTATTATAACTTTTATTTTGCACTTTCCAACTTTGCTTCTTTTCTCTTCACCTGTTAACCTACTTGCTGGCGACCACCTGCAACTATTTCAGCACAATAGCAGGGTCAAATTTGTTAGACCATCGCCTAAAGTACAATTATCTCGGGAATACAAAACCCAAGAAATTTCAGTGTTGAGTGGCAGCCCTGGAATTTTGCCCCACCCCTGAGTAATCAATTTTTCTGCCTGTTTTTGCTGTACTTGCCATTAAAAATGCAAGAAATAGGCAAGCAATTGAAATGAGATGGAAATGTCACTCCTGCTTATAACAAGCTTTGTTGCACCTCTGCTGGTTACAAGTCAGGTCTTGGTCCATCCATAAGAATAGGATACAAGATTTCTAACTGTAACACTTCTGCAGAATTTTTGGAAAGAAAGTACAGAGGCTCATTTTTTGGAATGTCCTTCCATGGGATTTTGCTCACTGCTGGTAGAAGTTTACTTTTGGCTGTAAGGTGGCCTAAAAAATTTGAATCAACCTCTTAGAAAAAGCTTGCAGATGCTGTCCACAATATTGGTTCCTTTTGGAATTCCCTTCTAATTAGTTTATTTCAAGTGGAAGGATGAGCAAGAAGCACATTTGATTACCAGAAGCCTTAGGCATCTACAGGGTAGCATGGAGTCCAGTTCAATGGAGTACTTGCTCTACAGAGTACCAAACTCGGGGTATTTGGT
The DNA here is from genome assembly GCF_017639515.1 of Carcharodon carcharias. NCBI lineage: Eukaryota > Metazoa > Chordata > Chondrichthyes > Lamniformes > Lamnidae > Carcharodon > Carcharodon carcharias. The sequence goes on from NC_054477.1 coordinate 128,198,990, forward strand.
GAATGATGGAATTCAGTGCGTTGAGGGGAGAGTTACAGTTCTAATATTTAAAAAAAAACAAGGAGAGATCCCAGGAAGGGTTTGGGAGAAAATGAGACCTGAGAGCTGAGGTCTAGAGGCATTAATTAAAATCAATAATTTTTAAAAAATACTAACTAGATTATAAAAGAGAGAATTGATAGTTTTTTTTTAGATTATGGATAGGCAGCTCAGATCTATTGCTTGTAAGTTGGATCTTGTAGGATCTTGTATCTTGAGGGGGGTGAGGCAAGTAGGAAGTGTCTCGAGATACTTGAGCTTGAGCTCAGTGTACCCAGCTTGAGGGAGAATTGGAATCAAAAGGAACATCAGGGATTCTGAGAGCTTCCTGGATCATATGGTCCAGGAAGTGGTCACCCCATAGGCAGAGTGAGTTCAGGATAGTAGATGGTTGGCCATCCTTAAAAGTAGAAAGAGGTAGGAAATACAGGAGTATGCAGGGTATACTCAAACTGATACTCAACATTGGAGACTGCTGGGAGTAATGACACCATGAAGGAGTGCAGTCCAGACCACAGCACCAATTGGCAAGAGACTGAACAGAGGGGAGCAACAAGGAGTAGAAAAGTGGTCGTTATATGTGATTCCATAGTTAGCAGGAAAGACAAACATTTCTGTAACTGTCATTGTGAAACCTCCCTGATGTCAGGTTAAAGGTATTATTGAGAGGGTGCAAGATATTCTTCAGAAAGTGAGCCAGAAATTGTGGTACATTTTGGTACCAATGACATAAAGAGTGCAGATATTGAGGTCCCACGGTTTGATTTTCAGGAGAAAGGGAGGAAGTTAAAAAGTAGAACCCCAAAGATAACAATCACTGGATTGCACCAAGCGAGAATAGAAATAGAAAAATAGGGAGGATCAATGTATGGCTTGAGGCATGGTACAGGAGGGAGGGCTTTAGATTCTTGGGACATTGGAATGAGCTTTGGAGCAGGAGGCAGCTATTCAAAAGGGACAGGTTGCACTTTAACAGGACTTGGACCAATGTCTTTGCAGGTTGATTCCCTAATGTGGTTGTGGAGGGTTTAAACATAATTGAAAAGAGGAATAAAGCGCATAAAGGAGTGAGAGTGTTGGATTGTACTAGAGAAGGAAGTATTATCATATTAGATAGGAGCAGACTAAGCAGGACCACAAGGAATACAAAGACGGGTTTAGAGTGCGTGCACCATTATCTCTGGTGTCCCCAAGGATCTAATCTTGGCCCCTTCCTATTCCTCATCTTCATGTTGCTCCTCAGCAACATCATCCGAAGTCATAGTGGTAGTTTTTGCATGTAGGCTGATGGCATCCAGCTCAATCTCATCCTTGTTTTCAAATCCCTCCATGCTCTTACTCCTCTCTATCTCAGCCCCACCATCTTCAGAGATATCAATGCTCCTCTAATTCTGGCCTCCTGTGATAATTGCTTCACCATTGGTGGCTCTTTCTTCAGTTGCCTAGGCCCCAAGCACTCGTATTCCCTCCCTATACCCCTCTGCCTCACTTTCCCCCTCTACGACTCACCTTCAAACCTATTTCTTTGACCAAGCATTTAGTCACCTGGACTAAGAACTTCTTAGGCTTCTTGTTGTCATACTTTCTTTTATAATGCTCTTATGTAGAGCCTTGGGACATTTCAGTACATTAGAGGTGCTATATAAATGTAAGCTGCTGTTGTATGTAAACACACAAGGCATGGTAAATAAGGTTGGTGAGCTGCAAGCACAAATAGACTTGTGGAAATATGGTGTAGTGGCAATAACGGAATATGGCTTAAAAGTAGTGAGGACTGGCTGCTTAAAATTCACAGATACAAAGTATTCAGAAAAGGTGAAAAAAGGAAGGGAAGTGCTGATTAGCATTGATTAGGGAAGACATTGTAGAGTTGAAAAGTGAGGATGCCCATGAGAGGGTGAGGACAGAATCTATTTTAGAGTTGAGAAGCAAAAAGGATATGATCACACTACTGGGAGTATTCTCTAGGCCTCCAAATAGTGAGAGAGAGGTAGAGGAGCAAATCTACAGGGAAATCACAGAGATGTACAAGAACTATAGGGTGGTGCTTTTGGGATAATGTTAGACTAAAGGGTAAAGAGAGGGATGAATTTATGAAATTTGTTCAGTAGACCTTCCTTGACCCTTATGTTCTTAGTCTAACTAGGAATGAGGCATTGCTAGATCTTGTGCCGGGGAATGAGGTTGGCCAAATGGACCAAGGGTGGGATCGTCCCAGATTTGCACTAATTGTGGTAGTGGGTGGAAATAATGATGTTTTACCCGTTGGCTGCAATGATGGCTTTTCACGCCATATCATCCCAAACCCACCGCATTAATTATGCATTCCTAGGATACACGACGTTTTGATGGCGGGTGGGCTCCAATTCACCTGCCATGCCATCACCTCGCCACTTCATCACACCAGGCACCAAATTTAAAGTACAGCTGCGCTCAGTGCTTCCAGCCCAGGACTGTAGCAAAGAAGACATGGTCCCAAAAGGCAAGAAGACTGCAGCTCTTGAGCACCTTTTAGACTCCATGGAGACCCACTGTGATGTCCTTTACCCCTGCTCTGGCTGCAGGAGGGGCAGCAACATTACCACTCCTGCTTGGTGGTGATGGCAGTGATGATCAGTGCCAAAGTTGCACAGAAGAGGTTGGCCATCTATTGCAGATAGAGTATGAATGATCTCAATCGTGCAGCCAGCGTAAGGCAACAATCTCATCACTGTAAACTCACACACTCCAGCCCATCACACATTCACTGACGTCTCACTCACTGCCAGCTCAAGGGACATCACCACCCATTCTCACACACATATCCTCACATATCCATCTGGCACCATCTTCTCTGGAGACTGCCTCCTCAGCCCTCACCATCTTGAGGCCACTGCACAGATCAACATGTGCTCCCACACACGCCCTGGAATACCCTCCTTCCCCAGTACAGCCCTTGTCCTGCAGTCTCTTCCCTTGCCTGAGGCCACTTCTCCCCCTTCCCCAAGCATGCCCTGGCCCTGCAGCTGTTGAAAAGCCTGGTTCTTGATTGAAGAATTCACCTGACATGCATCGTACAACTTTTTTAGTATTGTTATATTTTCTATCTCCCTTGTCATCCAAGGATTCCTTTCTTTGATTCTCCAGCCTTTCCCTTATGATGGAATAAATAGCTAGCCTGAAACATCTTTTCCTTAAGGATCACCCACAAATGGCTGATCTGGTAGGTAGAGACCTGCTGTGAGCCCCCCTAAAAGTGATGTGGTGCTATCTGTGAAGTCTGGCACTGATGACTGAGTGCTGACTGAAGCAAGGTAGGCAAACAAACCTCGAAGTCCCAAGTGAAATGCAGTCCACCAAGTGCATGCCTTATATATGCTGTTGTGAAACACATCGGTGTGTTTTCTTGCTGACGTGGGCAGACAATCCAGCAATGAGGGGGATGAGTCCGGTGGGCTGGCCTTATATATGCAGATGTATTTCAATGAGGCTGCCAATGTCTGATGGCGGGAAACACGGCCCACCATCAACGGACTGAGTGGACAATTGCAAACTGGTTTCGTAACGTCGTGAAGCCTATTTTTAGCCTTCTTGTCATATTGCCTGCACGTGCCACCAAACACGCCCGATGTCAGTGGGCACAGAAAATCTCAGCCCAAGTGTCTGTGGGGGAACTCTTGGGTAAGAATCATCATCATCATATAACAAGGTTTAGATTAGTAATAGAGAGGAGCAAGATCCAATTTAAAATAGAACTTCTAAATTAGAAGAGGGCTAACTTCAATGGGGAAGGGGGTTGAATATGTGTAAAACAAAATTTGACAGGAAGAACTGTATTGGAACAATGGGTGATCCTTAAGGAAAAGATGTTTCAGGCTAGCTACATTCTATCATAAGGGAAAGGCAGGAGAATCAAAGATTGGATGACAAGGGAGATCGAAAATATAACAATACAAAAAAAGTTGTATGATGCATGTCAGGTGAATTCTTCAATCAAGAACCAGACCAAATACAATAAGTTGAGAGGAGAAGAGGAAAATTAGACTGGCAAAGAGAGAAAATGAGAACCTAATGGCAGTTAACTTAAAAAGGGAACCAAAAAATCATCTACTGGCACGTAAATAGTGAGTGGGAGGTAAGAGGTGGAGTGGGGCCTTTTAGGGACAAAGAATGTGATATTTGTTGAGTGGTGCAAGGCTAGGCTAATATACTTAATGAGTACTTTGTATTGGTATGTACTAAGGAAGTGGATGCTGACAAAATATTAGTAGAAGTGTAGATGGGAGAAGCAGAGCTAATGGATGGGGTGAAAATTGATAGGCAGGATTTACTGGAAAGGCTAAGTTTAGCGTGGATACATCATCTGGTTCAAATGGCTTACATCCAAGGTTGTGAAGGGAAGTGAATCACCAAATCACAGAATTGTTGCAGTGCAGAAGGAGGCCATTCGGCCCATTGTGCTTGCACGAGCTCTCCAAATGAGCATTATGACTTAGTGCCATTCTTCTGCCTTTTTCCCATACCTTTGCACATTGGTTCTATTCAAATAATTGTCTAATGCCCTCTTGGATGCCTCAATTGAACCTTCTTCCACCACACTTCCAGGCAGTACATTCCAGACTCAAACCACTCGCTGTGTGAAAAAGTTTTTTCTCACATCACATTTACTTCTTTTGCAAATCACGTTAAATCTCTGCCCCCGGGACTGTTTTCCATAGGTAAGCTGGCAGTATGAATAAAAAACGTGTTGATGATAAGAAATGTAACCGTGCTCTCCTGAATGCCCAGATCTCTTGACTATAGAAACTATTGTTAAACTCACTACTGATGAGGTTGCAAGTGATCCCTATCTCCACCGAAATGGTGAGCACCAACTAGCCTGCAATTTTCTGAGCTCAACCTCCTAAATCCAAGTCAATATGAATGCACTTTCCTTCAGGGACTCCTGCAATATTTTTGCAGCTCTCTTCTTAAGTATCTCCATTTAACAGAGAAATATATATTCAACTTTAGCCTCATTGGTCAATAATGTAGGGAGAATCATTATGCTCCACCGTGCACAATTAACTCCCTTCAACTGTGATGATTTATTGGTCCTTATTCAGTCATCTTTCTTCTTCTATGGTTAACAATATGCTTCTTGATACTGGAGTATACACAACACAATTTATTGATATCCAGCATAGGTAAGCACTCTATACTGTGCACAGCTAGGCCTGGGTCAGGGGCTGTTAAAGATTAAAGGAAGGCCCAGATTGTTTTGCTGGGAAGAAGGTGTAAGGTGTTCACACTGGGAGACAATGGCAGCAACGTTTGTGTTTACAGTGGTTAGACTGCTAGGGCTGAATTTTCATCTGTCAGGCAGGTAGAGGAGTTGGGAAAATTCCCTGATCGGCTCGGTCACCTTGGAAGAAAGTGCCAAGAAAGAGGAATTATTGCTGTGCGGGGTGGGTGGGGGGAAGGTTGGTGGTGGGGGGGTGGCTAGTGGATGGTGACAGCAGGCTGCATTTGGGCCAGCGGACCCGGTAAAGGGTTTTTAGGCAGCCACAGGGTCTGTCGGGTGCCAAGGTGGGCTAATTAAAAGGCCCACCTCAGTGCTGAGGGACTTCATTCCAGTTATAATAAAAAAAGCTAAGGCCATCTAGTCCTCACCACTCACACTCTCTCACCCATCCACACACTATGGCCCCTCATGCCCCTCATGACAAGGTATGACCACCTTTACAAATCCTATGGCCCCTCATGACCTCCATGCCAAGCTATGGCACTTCTATGCCTATTCACCTACTATACACTGTGCAGAACCAATGAACCTGATAGAAACAGTAGGATGTGGAAAATAAACTTTAACAAAGTCGTTCATTGATAACTTGCAACTTCCTTAAAAAAAACTAGTTTTTACTACAGCCCAATAACAGTGTCAATCTCTTTAGTATCAGATTCTTTAAAGTATCAATAGCTGAAACTGAAAACACTTGACTTATATAAATAAACATTGCACAATTAACAGAAGAGATTAGAGGGCCAGACCTGTCAATTGAACAATGTTTTCCCTGGAGATCAGGTATTTCAATGCTCTAATGGGTGTCTGGGCTCTCAGCCAAGAATGCATAATGCACAACATCTTATTGTCACTCTTGGATTCATTGGTTCCATCTAGTGTATAATGGGTGAATGGGCATGGAAGTATCATAGCTTGACATGGGGGCATGAGGGGTCATAGGGGTGGGGGCATACCTTGACATCATGGGGCCTGAGGGGCCATAGGGGATGGGTGGGGGCATACCTTAGCATGGAGAACATGAGGAGTCTTGAGGATGGGTAGAGGGGCATAGCCCCGCATGGGGGCAAGAGGGGTCATAGGGATGTGTGAGGGGCGAGGGGGCACAGTTTGTCATGGGAGCATGAAGAAAAACTTTTGTACTTATCTTTCAAAAGTTTCCCACATATGGACTATGGTTCACGACACCCCCGAAGTACCATAAACTAGGACTCTCTGTAAAGCTAACCCAACTCCATTAAAATTATAGAGGATTAGGGTGTGCCTGTCCCTGCAAAGCAGCTGGCCTGGTTAGGAGTGTAGGGTGTTAGCTTTTGACCCAAACCAGCCCATACCCTTACAAGGCATTCCTGAGAATCGGAAACCCCGGAAATGGGGTCAGGAATCCAAAATTGGAACCTGCCTACCATTTTTAAAGGGCTCCCAAGTCATGTGACTTGGCAAAAATCCAGCCCCTAGTCTTCAAAGCCCCTGGAGGTTGTTGATAATGTCAGGTTGTAAACAGACATACTTTAAATTGTCCATTTAATTCTAAGAAAAAATAGAATTGGGGTCTAAAGAATAGCTAATTAGCAGCTCTACCTGGTTACAAGGCCCATGTGATTCACTTTGCCTTGGAGATAGGCTTCGAGAGAGAACAGGTTTCTAAGATATCCCGAAAACTCACAGACACAGGCTGTCAGCCAAGATCCAGGGGGTGAAAGAGCAGCTAGAGGCTGAAAGTTTCTATGGCAGAATTTTGTGCTTGACATGAGGGGGGCGGGCCCCACACACCAGCATGTAAAATGACGCGCAGTGACATCGGGCGACCCTGACGTCACCATGCGCCATCGCGATATTTCACTGGGTGGGCGCACAATGAAGTTCGACGCGCACCCGCCATTAATTAGTGGGCTAGTCAAGGCCCTTAAACTGGCAATCAATGCTGATTTTCAGGCGCCAGTGCAATCTTCGGCTTGGCGCACAGGCGCCTGGGCAGGCAGGTAAGCGACTTTTTAATGAAACTCCTCCATGGGTGGGATAAGAGGGCTCAGTGGGGTTGTCAATCTGGCCTGTGAGTATTTATTGCAGAAAGTTTTTTAAACTTGCCTGTGTGATCTGTAGTATTTCAGCAGCTTTCTCTGTACTTTGAACCTTGAGGTCAGCACTCTTCAGTCAGGAATCTTTATTGGGCCTGCAGCTTTCCGGAGGCCTCCCTTTAGCCTGGGTATGGGTTCTGATATGTCCACTGGTGGCAGCTCCTGTGAGGAGGAATGGAGGACTAGAATAAGGAGGAGGCCAGGAGTGCACAATCAGCCTCCAGGGGAGCCACATTTGGGAGTACAGGCGCAGGCACAAGAGGTGCTGGGCCAAGAGGTAGTCCAAAGTGGAAGGGGCCACTGAATACACCATGATCCTGCTGCCAGGGTATACAGGTGGCGAAGCAGCTACCTCGATATGACTGAGGTACAGTGCCAAAGGAGGCTCCGACTGTCAAGGGAGACAGTCAACTACATCTGTCAGATGATTGACCCTGAAATCTCTCCTAACTGTGGGCGGACACCCCATGCCAACAGCTCTGAAGGCACAGTTGCCCTCAACTTCTATGCCTCTGGCTCCTTCCAGGGCTCGGTGGGTGATCTTTACAGTGCCTCCCAATCAGCTTGTGTCAAGCAGGTCACAGACGCTCTGTTCTGGCATGCATTGACCTTCATCCAATTCCACTGTGACCAGGCAAGCCAGACACAGTGAGCCAGAAGCTTCACGGCCATTGCTGGCTTCCCCTGCATCCAGGGTGCAATAGACTGCATACATGTGGTCACCAAGGCACTGGTGAGCCCGGTACCTTCATCAACAGGAAGGGCTTCCACTCCATGAACATGCAGATAGTGTGTGATCACAGGATGTTGATTCTACAAGTTTGTGCAAAGTACCCAGGCAGTTCCCACGACGCCTACATCCTCAGACACTTCCAGGTACCGGGCTCTTTGGTGCTTTGGCTTGGCTGGATGGATGGCTGCTAGGTGACAAGGGCTATCCCCTCAGAAGGTGGCTCATGATGCTTCTCCATCATCCAAGAACAGAAGCTGAGCAGCGGTACAATAGGAGCTAGGGCACCACAAGGGCTGTGGTGGAGAGAACCATCGGTCTTCTCGAGATGCGCTTCCGATGCCTGGACTGATCAGGGAGCGCACTCCAGTACCCTCCAGATCGTTTCTCGGTGGTGGTGGTTGCATGTTGTGCTCTCCACAATCTTGCGCTGGAAAGGGGGTATGCAGTGGACGATGAAGACGTTGACACAGTGGATGCGGCTGCACACGATGAGTCCAGCACTGATTCTGAGGATGAGGAGGCACAGGGGAATAATGAGGGGCTAAACGCTGACCCAAGACTACACCAATGAGCCAGGGACATCCGGGAGACTTTAATCCAATGCACCTTCAGCTAGCCCAACACAAGTGGATCTGGAGGAGCAGCATTGCCTGGCTCTTCCATTCTCAGCACTTAAGTGCTACATCTTCCACTTCATTAGCTGCAACTAAGGGCTTCTGTTGAAGGGTCATTCAGACTTGAAACGTTAACTGTGCTCCTCTCCGCAGATACTGTCAGACCCGCTGAGTTTTTCCAGGTATTTTTGTTTTTGTTTTGGATTTCCAGCATCTGCAGTTTTTTGCTTTCATCTTAGTGGTTAAATCCAATTCTATTGCTGCTTATGGCTCACAGAACAGAACAGCTGCTAGATCTATTGTAAATTCATTCCATTTGACATGGTAGTCATGCCATGCAACATGATGGAATAAGTCCTCAGCATGTCTGCATCTGCGCAGAGTATGCAGTAGCCAATGTGATGCCAGTAGCAATTATTGCTGTAACTATGTGATTCTGAAAATACAGAACAAAACCTTTGTTGTTCTGCTGTTAGCTGCATGCAATATAGTAGACTGCAGAGACACCTTGTGGAAACAGAGTGCACTTCATTCTGTAAACAATTTAACTTTGAAATGACGCTGATCATTTTATTTGATGTGACCTGAAAGTGAAAATTATATTTTAATTGCCGTCAAAAAGAAGAATGACATTAAAATATATGAGACTTTACAAGATGTATTTTCTGAAGATCTACTTCAGCATATCTGAACTGAACATTTTCTTTGTTAGAAACTTATGGTTTACAACAGAAACTTAATAAAGCTTGTCCTCAGAAAAAATCTTGGAATATGCCTTCTTCATACACCGTTATATTAAATGCACGTGATTATCATCAAGGGGTTATTATCTTCTGTACATTTCCTTTCTTGCAGCGCAAATCTCGAGTATAACTGTGCAACAGAAGCTGAAAGCTGCACAGAGGAGAATGAGGTTTTTTTGAAGTTCAACTCTGAGTAAAGAAGGAGTCCCCATTTTAATTTATATTTATCCTATTCTACTTAGGTTAGGTAAATTACATTGGCCAAGAGGGCAGTGTGGTGACACCCTCTTGAATCTAAAACTGGCCTTTATGTGTTGATAATGGGAAGAATTTTCTGGTCGGCAAGTGGGGGCGGGGCCCACTCACCAACGTGTAAAATGACGTGTGGTGATGTTGGGAGGGTGTTCCGACATCACTGCACATCATTTAGATTTTCAGTTCAGCGGGCACGCAACCGACTCAGCTGCGCCCCCACCAAACTGTCAAAGGCCTATTAAGGCCTGTTAAAAACTAATTAAAATAGTTAAATGAGCTGCCCGTCCAGCCTTAAGGTTGGCGGGCAGGCGAAGAGCCCAGGCGGTCTTCACATTTTTCATGAAACCTCATTCACGGGCAGGATGAGGTTTCATGAAGTTTTTATAAACTAAATTAAGTTTTTTATTAATGTTCCTTGACATGTCCCAGCTCGTGTGACACTGTCACATGAGGGGGTATGTCTTATAATATTTTCTTTTCTGTATTTAGCTTTTAAAAACTTTAACTAATCTCCCTGAGGCACCTCTGTGCCTCAGGGAGATTTCTGCGCTCTTTCATGCACATGCGCAAAACAGCACGGATCCCGACTCAGGGTAACACCCCTGCCTGCACAGGGAGCACACAGCGCTTCCAGGTGTGCATCACACTGGGCTGGCCTGATCGGATTCGCCGCCGTTCCTGCCCGCCCCCGCACAACCCCCCCCCCCACCCCCCCACAACCACCCCCCCCCTCCCCGCCCCCCCCACCCCCGCCCCCGACATGGGGGAGCATTCTGCCCTATGAGATGCACAAATATTCAAGCTCCCTTGGGGTAATTTTTTAACTTTGCAATTCCTGAGCCTCAGTGCTTGATATTCTGACCACAGTTGACATATGCTGCTGGTGAATGAGGTTCCTCAAAATCCGAGAATTACTCCTACTGAATACAGTTTTGAAAATACAGCCACAAACAAGAAATGTGCACGGAAAGGTGAGTATAATCTCCATGTGCTGCAGTTCTAAACAATCTACTTTGTAGCTCACATGCCAGCATCCTGTCAACAGCTCCCAGATTTTGAAAGGGACTGGCCAAAAGGTGAAACTATTCAGAGAAACCTTAAACAACTTGGTTTTCCTCCAGTTTTCTTCCATTATCACTTGAAGACACTGATTCATGCAGGGGTCCAGTTCTATGACTTCTGACAGTCCTTCAATACCTCATCCAAGAGGCAATACTTTGTGTTAGCTCAGTGTGGATTACATCACAGCTGAGTCCAATTCCACCCTCACTTTATCCCCGTATAATTATACTTTGGAGCAGAGGTAATTGAATCTCAATCCCAAGGAAAACCCTGTCTCATTTTACCTCCCTAAGCCAGGAGTGGTGAGTTGTAGTAATTAATCATGCTCCCACTGCTATTGTGCTGACACAAAAGGAACACCAACTGTTGATCCCTCATTCTGCCTGGTGCTCCTCCTGGCATACTTTCATGCACCCTTCATTTAACCAGGGTTAGTCCCCTGGCTTGATAGTAATGATAGAGTGAGGAATATGCTGAGTTATGTTCAAATCTGGAGCTTTCCACATTTTGTTTGGTTCAGTCCTACATTAGAGAACACTTATAATCACCATCATCATGTGTGCTTTACCCGAAGGTAGGTTTCTCTGCTTATAATAGCCTTTGCATGTCTCTCTACCTTGTGCCATTCTTTTCACTTGCCAATAACTTCCTTCAATTTTCAAGCCATTGAGCAATAATATTCTCTTCCTTTGTCTCTTCTTTTTCCTTAAAATCTTCTCTCCATAACGTTGTTTGCTGCTCCGTTTCTTCTTAAGATGTGATCTACCCAGTCTCTGCCTTTTCCTAATTGCGTTCTGCAAATTCCTTTGTTTGTTCATTCTCCTCAGCACTCCCATCACTTGTTACTTTTTCTGTCCAGCAGATCCTTTCCATTCTCCTCTTAACTCATATTTCAAACCTAATAAGCAAGTTCACCTTCTCTTTCCATAAGGTCCAACTCCCACATCCATACCAAACAACACTCCAAATCAAACACTTTACGAGTCGCTTCTTGAATTGTTCATTCAGCTCTCTAATTAGCAACTGCTTCTTCTTACCAAATACAGCCTTTTCCACTGCTATACTTGCTCTAATTTCTTGGTTGCATCTTCCATCCGCAGATATCTACAGATATTGTGCTTCCTAAATACTCGCATTCTTGTACCTGTGTTAGTTCTCTTCCTTCTGTGAACCTTTGAATATTGCTTGGTGATTTTGAGATCTGAATCATTTTGGTTTTGCCGATGTTCACTTTCATTCTAAAATTCATGCCTGCAGTTACTAGTCTATCTACTAGTGTT